>NC_137197.1:10344960-10448179 GCF_960531495.2 Zeus faber
CTGTTCAACTGCGGAAGGAAGGAAGAGATAGAATCGAGCGGGGAGAAGGGCAGATCTATTCCATTCTCAGGGCAACAGTGGCCAGGCCATTACCTCCAGTGCAGTAAGGCCCGGGGACCAGGACTTATTCCACACTGTGTTGAATCACACCTCGCCAGCGGCTTTGGCCCTCCCTCAGGAAGTAATCGATGACCATCACCGCAACCGGTCTCCTTTTTTAATTTAGACATTCATTAAAAGCGCTACATGAAATTTCCATGATCCAGCAGGTGTCTGGAAACAGAGACGGCACCCTTCTTGCGTCTGGTTCTTCGCCTGTTTGACTTCAAAAGACGCGGGACACCTTGATCTGCCTTGCACCAGCGGAAATGACCCAACAGGCCACTCGAGATTCATTTTGATCAGCGCTACTCAAAAACAGCGTTACCATTTTCCATACCATTATCGCTCTCAAACAATGATGACAGGGATAAATCCAGATTTTCTCGAACTTTAAGGTCACATTATCGCGTATTGGAAAAGCTCTAGACAAGTTCTCAACATCTTGGTCGTAGTCTTTCAAGCACTGCTTAGATCAAGCGTAAACCGCACACATCATGAAGACACAACAGCCAGAACCCTACAATGCCACAACGCAAACACGGATCAAACCTGCTCCCGTGTTGTTGCAGCAATGCATGTGGCCCTTCGCCAAAGCTGTGCCACTAAGGAAAAGCTCGCATAGAATGACACACAAGTTCATAACAATCGCACACCAGAACACATAGAACATGGTATTTGGTGATGTTTCCTTTATTTTTAACAGCTTGTTCAGCTGTCGAGTCGCTGTCCTGTGTGTGTTGTTACAACTTTGTCGATAAGGCATCGACTGTTTGCAGCTCGGCTCTCCAGTGGAGCGGCTGGGTGGTTCTGAACGGACAGCTCCTCTGAAGGGAAGTCAGACGCTCGCAACCTGACTCTGAACCACATGTTTCTCATTGACACCCCCTGCTGACCGCACCACGGCCTACCGCGCGGTGTCTTAAAATGAGCACTCGGGCAGTTATTTCTATTTCTCACAACCAGGGCTGGAAAGGCGACGACTGCAGAGCGGTACCTAATGTTTGAGTACTTAAAAGTATGGCTTATATAATATTGTTTGTTTTACAGGGTTGGTTCATAGCACAAGCAGTCAGACACACTCTAGTTATTTTAATTTGTTTTCGGTGATGAGAGCTGACATATTTCTTAAAATCCTAGTAAAGACTAAACCCTTCCTAGTAGAGACACGTGACGTCATCTTGGAAACGTCTTGACGGGCAGCGGTTACACAAGCCGGCAGCACAAAAACATTGTTGTGATGTCTGCACAGCTCTGTTTTTAGAAATGCCCATGGGAACTAATCTGTCCGCGGCGTTTTTCTTTTTTTTTTTTTCCAATTATTTCTAAGAATAGTATTGGAAGATAATCTGGATTAATTTCCGTACGTCGCTGGCCGGGGCCGGCCGCCTCTCCTCTGCTGCTCCTAATGGCCGTGCACGCGCTCTCCAACACAATATAGATGAAGCACATCGCATTTTCCTCTGACACGGGGAAACCCTATGGATTGATCTCTGCCAACTAACCAGAGGGTAGGACAGCCGGTCATGTGACCACCGACTGTCACATTTGTTTATTGTCAAACCGGGAATGTCAGATAATCCCGACGCTGAAGGCCGCCGCGAGTGCCGCAACGCATGCGTGCCCGGGCGCCTACCCACGGGTGTGCGTAACGCAAAGAGCTCACGTGCACATGTCGCCGAACTGGAACTGACACAAACTCAGCAGCACAGAAGGCAGGGAAGAGTGGAAAGTAGAACAGTCGAAAAACGGATGCACCCATAGGGACACAACACATGTATGTATTTTGTCCTGATGTACTTTCGTATCCCCAGTGTGGACTGTGTGTCTGTCTGTGTCATAACAGAGGATGTGAGTGTTATTTGTTGTTATATTCCATACTGTAGATTGTGTGCCAGATACAGTACGTATGATATTGTATTAATTGTAACCTACAAGGGAATGCAGATGATAACGAGCTGAATCTGGTACAACGCATCAAATGGCAACATTTGTGTTTAATATTGTACAAGGTCCCTTACAAACGAAGAAAAGAATACAAAAAAAAATCTGGTTCTTAGAGCAATGACAATTTTGATAGAAAATGTAAATTTGTATTCAACCTAAAGTGATACTGACAGCGGCAGCTGGGCAAAACGTTATGAAATGGACGAAGAAACCGTTAAAAACTCAAATTAATTAAAAACTAGAACCACGAGAGTGGCTAACAACGTGGGAACACACTGAAGACGAGTGCACCAGGCTCAGATCAGGACCGCTGGGGAAGAACCAGGGCAGTGACAGATACAATGAATGGCTGAATCTGCAGCAAAATGGGAGCAAGGCGAGTAATATATCATGGGTGACGGTGGCTTAGGAGGTCGTTCAGTGATCAGAGGATTCCTGGTCCGATACTGGACTCCTCCCGGCAGCACGTGGAAGTGTCCTTGAGCAAGAAACTTGCTCAAACTGCTCTTGGTGAGCAGAGGTGCACCTTGCACGGCTGCCGTCACCATCGATGTATGAATGTGTGTTTGAATGGGAGGCATGTACTGCAAAGCGCATTGAGTAGTCGCAAGACTAGAAAAGCGCTTTATAAATGCAGTCTATATGCCCATGGTTTGAATTATGGGTGGGATTAGGGGGATCTGACCCCCCTACTTAAGATTTGGACCCCCGTATTCATGCCCGGGGAATCTTGTGATACAATTTCAGACACCCCTAAAGTGGACCGTACCATTACGCTGAGCAGCTTCACAGCGGAGCCTGCGATCTGCAGCTCAGATCACAGCGATCTTTATTCCAAACAAAGCAAATACAAAGTGTGTTTTTGTTGTAGATTTATTTAATTGCCTCCGTTTTCTAATTGAATGAAACACAAAAAAGGCCCTGTGTGTAATGGGGACACTTTCCCAGTCACTGTCGCAACCCAAAGTAGACCGCCCCCGATTGTCACTGGATAATTCGCGCTCTGCATTAACCATTTACAATCAACGCAAAAGAGAGGAAGAGCGTTTTTGTTGGAA
Source organism: Zeus faber (assembly GCF_960531495.2). NCBI lineage: Eukaryota > Metazoa > Chordata > Actinopteri > Zeiformes > Zeidae > Zeus > Zeus faber. Next base: position 10,348,065 of record NC_137197.1, read on the forward strand.
AGGGCATAAAGAGAAGTAGGGCACGCGCTGCCATTAAAGTGCTCATTAGGAATACCAAAACAATAACGCATGAACGCAGAAAAGTGGGTAAATATAGAGCTTTAACCCTGTTTAGATGAGGGATCAAGAGGTGGAGCTGGCACGAGTGAGGTTTTAATTCATCCCAATTTATAAATAAAAAAAATAATTAAAAACGGCCTGAAAATTAACCAATCCCAAAGTTACATGGTAGTCAAACTGTCTCAATGTTTTATTATCTTTTTATTTGCTTTTCATAACTGTCTACTGTAAAATATGACATGAGACCAAAAGGACACCATATTTCTTTTTAGGTTTATTCCTTACTGTTTGTTGTTAATTTAAAGTTTATTGTCAAATTTTTCAATTTTCTAGTTATTTATTTAGGTTTATTCTGTATTGACACATTTTCAATAATTTTTGCAGACTTCTTATTTCTTCATTCTATTACTTAACTATTATTGCCTATTGTTTTGGATGTGAGCTGCTGAAACCTATCTATCTATCTATCTATCTATCTATCTCTCTCTCTCTCTCTCTCTCTCTCTCTCTCTCTCTCTCTCTCTCTCTCTATCTCTCTCTCTCTCTATCTATCTATCTATCTATCTAGGACAATTACAAAGAGAATTAAACAGCTCTGCCTGTTGAATGTTGCATCCAGCTGATTAGTGGTGATCAGATAAATCGTTAAATTAAAAAACTAAAAAATAAAATCCTGTCCTATATCCCACAGTGATGCTACAGCAGCTCCTCCTCCCTCCTATTGCATATCACCAACGCATCACATCTCTGATCCCGCGCTCCCCTGACCCGCAGCTGCATCTGAAACCACAAGAGGCAGGGATCGAGTTCTGCCGGCACCGCTTCCGATCAGCGTTTGGTGGAGTACAGAAAAAGGAAATGGATGGATGGTCTGTTAAAACACCAAATCCGGGTAATTGTTCCAAACCAAGCTTGAAACTAAAAAACGTGTTTAACATTCCGACATTATTGTAAAAAAAAGAAAAACAATCTTGCCTTCTTCTGATATTGATCTGTATCTCCTTTTACACAAATAATGTCGGCTGGCCTGGAGGCTGGACTCTCTTCTGTCCCTCCATCTCCTTCCTATCTCATTGAAAATCAATTTGCAGGCTGAGGGCCATTACTAACTGCAACAGGGCAGATAACTCGGGGATGCCTACTCTTTATGGTCAGTAGTGACACAAATAATTTAAAAGGGAGGCCTGAGAAATCAGAGTATTTGTTTTCATGCTACAAACAGGTATCGGACATATATCCTGAAACATCGGAGAAGGATAGTTATGTTTTAGCTTAAAAAAATATATAAAAAACGGTGGAAAAGTTTGACTGTAAAATAGATCTCTTATTAAAGTTACTCACTCATTTTGTTCACGATTCAGGATCAATACAAATATTAGGAATAGTAATAAAACCCTATTAAAAAAATAGTTGTTTTTTTCAAATTCATTACAATTTTTCATTTATTTGTGTTAATTTATAGGACCATATATTTTATTTGACCTTTTATTTTTTATACCATTTTTTTCTGTTATTATTTAGGTTCTAGCTATTGTTTATCACAAGGTTTTGTGTATATTTATTGAATATTTTCAAATTTTTCCATATATTGCCCTTTTCTTTTTTATATTTTTATTGTATTGCTTTACTATTGTTTTGCCTGTTGAGACAATTGCAATTTTCCTCCGGGGATGAATAAAATATCAACTCATCCATCCATCCATCCATCCATCCATCCAACCATATTAATTATGCTCATTTTAATTACGAAAGCAACCATCATACATTAAAATGAAATACCAATAATTGACTCAACAGACATTACTTGTGAAAACGATCCACTGACACTCGGCCTTTATTCTCATATTGTGTGATTATGCAAGCACGCAATGTCGGCTTATTGGGTCCAGGAAGCAACAAAATATATTTGCATGACCCCATCGCTGTGGCCGTTAGAGACCATGTGGGAGGCAGTATGCTGGGATGTGATGTCGCCGAGGGGGCTGCTCGCTGTTGGCGAATCCCAAACACAAACTGATAGGAGTAAAAGAATAGTCCCATCTGCGTGCTGAGGCCCTGTCCCCATCGCAACCCATTTTAACCCTCATTTACCAGAAGAAAAAAAGACAACAATTACCATAGTGTTCCAGAACCAGACTGGGTGGAGCCACTGAAAAGCAGTCCCAAGTAAAAGAAAATCTATTTTTTTCCATACTGGGAGTATTATTTTTTGCATATAAAGTGTGTTAATAGTATATTTCTATCCATTTTTAGTTTTCTGTGAGCATACTGGAAGTGTATTTTATTTGTTACTTCTGATTTCTGTCATTTACTAATTATAAAAAAAAATGTTTTGTTCAAAACGTGTTATTATTATTTTGGTCGCCAAAATAACCCCCCAAAAAACACAACAAATATATTTATAATATTTAAATAATTTGAGCACATCATAAGATCAACATCTTATTTCTTCCGGTTCAACACAACTTTAGTATATTAACTATCAACACATAAAGTATACAAGATATATTAAGTACACTTGTTTTTTGACTTGGGGTGCTTTCCTTGAGTGCTTTAGGGGTGTTGACAGTAGGAATTGATTCAAATTTAAGAGTTTTAGAGTATAGCCTCCTGCACCAGTGCTTTTTCCTCCCCAGCACTCAAGTGCCACTGAGGTTCACACTCATGCGTTCTAAAGCCAACGCTTTGGTCTGAAAGGCAAAGACCATTTTTGGTACGTGGCAGCGGGGGAGTGGATTTTGCAGCATCTGCAGGTGGAGAGAGCCAGCACTGGCAACTGAAAGGGGCACCGCGATAAACGAGCATGCTTATTGAAACAATAAGTCACAGCATTAATAAACATATAAATAATGAGTGTCGTGTGCCGCCTGGAGTGGGAGACCAGCCTCACTGTGAGGAGAGAGGTGAAAACACAGCAGTCTTTAAACACTCTGCTAATTACCCCAATCTCCTGCAGATGCGTCCCTTTCGGGTTGCCAGTGCTGGCACTCTCCACCTGCAGATGCCGCCAAAACCACCCCCCACCGCCACATCATATTTAAAGGTTTCGGCCCCGGAGGGGTGGAGGGATAAGGGATCGGATGACTGAATGAATGGGATAGAGGAGAGTGGGGAGGGCATTGACTGCATGCAGAGACAAACCCTCCTTCAAAATTCAGCACTGTTGCCATAGCGATGACCCTGACATCAAAGTCAGAAGTGGTTGAGGCTGCCGTTTCGGGGCCACATGTGGACCTCGCCTGCTGTTTCCAGCGAGACACGCGGACACAACAAGAGTAAATACGACAGCACGCACGCACAGACACGTATGCACACACGCACACGCACACGCACACACGTACACACACACCCACACACACACACAGCAAATTAAAAAACAAGTCATTCACTGTGACGTAGGCAGGCATGCTTGGCTACAAATGATCTGTTGTCACGTACCCACTGATGCACACAGAAAAAAGAAAAACACAACTAACTCATAGACGCACACACACACAGACACAGACGCACACACACACACACACACACACACACACACACACACACACACACACACACACACACACACACACACACACACACACACACACACACACACACACACACACACACTTTGTACTTGCTTCGCATCGCTTGCCGTGTATTCGGTACCTCGGAGACTTTCAAGGACAGGAGTCTCTTCTGAGTCTCGCGGATGATTCACGTCACTCATGGCGATAAAGCCACAACGCCCAACAAAACTCTGCGCCGTCTAACCTTGTGTTGCAGAAATCTGCAGAGGATTATGAATGCCGTCCCTATGATGTAACCACCACCTTTTTCCACACACAAAGCCTGCATCTCTGTGGATAACCTTGAGTACAAAGCCCTGGGAAACATTGGTTCATATGGAAATAAGGTATGGCACAGCCGGCAGAGTGGAGTAGTTTCCACACATTAATAAGTAACGACAGTCGATAAACTACAACTGTTACTCTGCCGCTTCTAATCGAATGGTATAAGGTGGTAATTGGTGCAATAAAACATTACTTTGTGGTATTTACCACCAACGGTACCCTAACCGTATTATGTGGAGGGATGATCCAAACCTACAGGTCAAATGTCCGATGGACGGTCCAGCCAGTTCACTGGATGCTGCTATCTTCTTATTCTTCTTATTTTGGGTAATGCTTGTTCCTTGCATGCAAAACTGGCAACGTATGTCCACTTTGGGGTGTGAGCCTCAATAACTCTTTTGCCCCATGCCACTGTGCTCCACCCCACCCTTCCCCTCCAAAGTCATACAGTGCTGCCAGTGATATACTGGGATATACACTACACCCCAGGAGTTGCAGTAAAGAAAAATGCGATGATGCAGCACCCTTGGTCCCGCTTCGTGAAATCTGAGGACCAGAGGAAGTGGAGAAGAGCGACTGAAAATATGCTGGAGAAACCCCATTGGAACAGAGCCGTCTTCCGTGGATGAAAGTATGACACTGATATGTGTAAAAAAATAGGGGGGGGGGGATAATGAAAAGTACATTTTCTGTTCAGCATTTCCAACCGGGAAATATCACCGAGAACTTTTTTTTCCTGACCTAAAGTTACAACGCGGGGTGGAGGTCGCAGGCAGGGGGAGCTCAGAAGACGTGAGGAGGTCAGATTGTCTGGTGTTGATGGGAGTGACAGCCTACCTTGGTGGTCTCCATATCAGTTTCTTCCACTTCCTTTGCTTGGCCTATCAGTGAAGGTAGAAGACAGTGAGAGAAATGTTTGCAAACAATATTTTTTGCAAGCTGATTTGCGTCTAAGCGACTCTTGATGGAATAAGTAGGAAAAAAGGACACAAGAAAAAACAAAAAACAAAAGTCTGAATTTTCAACACAAGGAACGAGATGGATGGCAGGAAACTCTCCCCTTACCTATTTGCCTATTTCTCTAGGACGATGAATAAAGTGTGACCTCATCTTACTGGAAAACGTAGTTATCAGAGAGTACTAACTGATCTTTTAAATACCGCGTCCAACCGCCACCATTTCACCATTTCGCCCACCTAAACATTAAATATTCATTATTTCAGAGAAGGATTGAAGTCAGACATGTGTGTCTGTGCAGGGCTACAGTTATGAAGGTGGCCACAGAGTGCAGCCCTTTGACTCCCATTACCGCTGCTGCCAGTGACTCAACGCGGCGCGCCCACACCGTGAATCACCGTGGATTGCAGGCACTCTAGCGCTCCTCCATCTATTCAGTCAATTCATTTTTTTTTTTTCTTTTTGTTCCTTCCACTCTCTCACGGGGTAATGTATTATCCAGTCCATACAGTCAGAGCTTCCCACTCTGACTTCCGAGTGGGATGGACATATCCACGTAGTCGTCATTGAGACCGAAAGAAACATGATCCGTAAAGCATTTCATTTACCTCTCTCATGATTACAAAGATGCAAACTGTGAAACAAACGCACAGTTTGAAGGCTTTAGAGACACAACATTGCACCTTGCAGTCAGAAGGTTGAGGTTGAGGTGAAGTTTAATGTAGTGTGCCCTTAGCTCTGGATGGATATACATGCATGTTCCTGGAATCCATCATCCATAAAAACCTAAGTTGGAGATAACCGGGAAATCGATCGTGAAGGAAGGCCTTGATCTACGAACGATAGGATACACATTTCGGCCCCTGATTTTAAAAGACTTCTTCAAATCCTCAAACAAAAGGGAGGATAAGTGAGAGACAAGTGTTCTGGCAGAGGGTTATTTATAGACTGAATTTAGATCATCCAGGTCTTTGAAGTTGCCTGTTAATGCCTTAAAGTTCTGCAGAGTTAAACCTCACACGGGAGCACAATTCCACCATTAAGGTGAAATCTGACAGCTGGTTGGCTCCTGCAGCATATTGCCAGCACGCCCCAGTGGATGTGGACGCGGCTCTAACCCGGCGCGCAGCGACATTTGCATCCGAAGCCGAGCAGCTGAGGGAGCCAAATGCGTTTGCAGTGACAGCAGGAGGCTTGTGTTGACTATTATAAGTGAATTATATCTTCATTCAACATACAGACCATAATGAGTCGGCACCCGAGGCCTGCCGAATGCACAGGTATCGCTCATTTAGTGCAATGGAAATGGAAATAAAACGCTGGGATTTATTACGATGTGCCTAAAGACGCTGTCAGTCAGTCAGGACAGGACGGGTGCTGCAGTTCAATTATTTCTCAGGCGTCGGATTCCTCCTGAAAACAAGTTAACAAATGTTCATCCATGCCTGTAAAGTAGAATAAAGCCAGTTTGGGGATATAAGTGGCTTAGTTCAGGGGGATTGAGCAGAGATTGACAGTTTGGGGCGGGTGGGGCATCTCCTCCAGAATTCCAGGGCAAAATTCCACCGCGACCATGAAGATAACTGTGGATCGACTGGCACTGATCAATAATACTTAACAACCTCGCTGCTATATCACGGTCAATTTCTGCAACAACGGAAATATACCTTACCGTAGCTTTAAGTGCACTTAGAACACATTATGGACTGTGCGCTATGTCGTTTCGGCTCGGTTATAGGAGCGTACTGGATATCGCCTGCCGGTGAATATTATGGCTGAAAGCCGTGAGAGCGGCTAAATTTAGCCCCAATGCCATCAAAAGGCGTACGCGTGCGGTGCACCTTCTTGTGTAGGTCCGCGGGGAGGCAGATGTCCGCCCAGCGTGAAACCTCAGTCCTATTCAAACACACCGAGTGTGTCTGCCAGTGACAGACAGATTGTCCGGGACCTACTTAATGAATCACCTTCAGAACGGGACATCAACAGCTGGCGCAAAATGCAAGCAATGATGTAACAATGACTCAGACGTTTCTAGCTGGAAAAAGTCCTAAAATATCTCCCGTTATTTCGTTATCTGTTTTGTTTTTTGTTACACTTTGTGTCACTTGGCTGCCGCCATTGTTCCACTCAATTGAAACAGAGATTGGAGGGTTTTCAGAGGAGGACTGTATCGTTTTTTTGGGGTTTTTTTTGTGAGTCTTTGGGAAAGATTTAGCTTCAATCCCCTGCCCATATTATTTTCGGAGGAGAGTGTTTTTCGAGTTTTTCCAATAATATTTCCATTTATATTTGGAAAACGATCAAATAAATCTCAGGCCTAGTTGATGGATATTTAATAAACAACTGATGATGATGATGATGATGATGATGGGAATGAGCGTTGATGAGAGATGTTTTGTGCTATATATTGTGGGGGATTATTAAGAATTGAGCCTATTAAGGGAAACGGATGAAGTAATTCCTTTTTCCTCTCCTGAAGGAAATTAACTATTCTCCATCTTGTTACGTCCCAGGAACAACCGACCAACGTGGGCTTGAGCTAAGAGCACTTCATGCGATCATTAACCGCTATCATTCACGGTTAATTAAAGTGGGAAGGAATAGTTTTGCGAGGATAGCACAAAATGACCTGCCAGGAGCATTCATCACACGGAGGTAACACATCGCAGGACCAGCGCTGCTCTGAATCCCGGCCGACAGGTACAATAAATCCCACTAAATTACACCTAATGGGCCCGGGGAGCACCCATCACGGTGGAGATTCAGAAGGCACACTAGCCAGCTGGAAAATCCCCCCCACCACCACGCATTGTGTGTGAGGTGTGTGTCAGAAAGAGAGTGTCTACGTTTTACAGGGTTACCAACATACACTGATTTATGCCCCCATCCTGAGACTGTCATGTGAATCGGGTGAAGTGGACATACCAGTGAGTTTGTGTTGATTGTTTATTATTATTATTCTTTTTTAATGTTTTATGTGTTTTCGTGAACTGTTGCGCACAGAAATAAATTAAATATTAGAAACCCCTAACTTAGCGCTGGAGTTTCGCTGTATGTCACTCAGGTTTACTAGTTAACCAACAAGTAAGCGTCGGTCGCCGTGCTGTTTATCTGTTGCTCGGCAACACAACAGTTGTGTTAATCGGGGGTCTCAAGGAACTATATTTGTTCACGTAGCCAAATAAACGGCAACAATAATACTATGTTGTCTCTGTTTACCATTTCTTAATAAATAGCCTGGTTTATAGAACTGTTGTATGAAATCACCATCACACTTGGGATCATGCTGATATTCTGTATATCACAATGGCTGACATTGGAACTGTGCTGATATACAGAATAACAGCACTCCTTCTCTTGTGAAGTTGCTTAATTACAAATCTGTCTGTAATGTCAAGATGAAAACAATAAAGGAAAACTTTATTCTTCTATATGCTAAGCATAATGTATGACTTTTTTTTTTTCTATTATTTCTCTAACTCCAAAAGATATGTTGGCTTTGAATTAGTAAATATTCTAAAATAAACAAGGAATTGATAATAATCATATTTGGTTGCGTCAAGCTGTTGAGATGATCATTCTATTCTGTAAAACCCTTAAAGAAGCATTTAGTTACAATACAATTTGTTTTGGATCAATGTCCTTTTGGCAGTCATTTTGTTATAGTAAGGACGCACCACACCACAGCCGGTACCAAGTACCGATATATACAAAAAAAAAAAATTCTGATGAACACAGACTTATAACCTAGAACAGACTTAAGACAATTTGTTTGGAGTCAACAGAATTAATTAGAATGATCTTACATGAGTATGCATTGTGCAGCATCCTTTCAAATCTGTCATGTATTAGTACGCGATTTTAGCCTGATATCGGTAAGATGTGACACCGGTTCAATCTGGATAACCAGAAGTAAAATGCAAAATTAACTTAGTTGAGGCGTTTAACTGGACGGACACGCATGTAAGACCACAGGCTTGTTGTGTACGACGCGGTAGGGCAGAGGAGATCGTTTTGGGGATAACTTTGCCGTAGGAGGTGAGCCGACAGAAAAGGGTGACAAGGAATGGAGAACAGAAGGAGAAAAAGATGTAGCTGTATCCCGATACTATACTGTTTACAAAGAAAACGACTCAAGAGACTGAAATGGTGATCAACGATGATCGTAACCGACCCAGAGTGTCGTTCTCCTGAAGCAGTCGTTTCAGGATCAGTAAATAACGACAGAAATACCGGCTGACCTTGTGCTTGTGCATGGTGAGCAGGCAGACACCATCCTGGCCTCTCTCCTGGATCTCATGACCTCTCCCCGATCACCGTCCCACTTTCTCTGTCCCACTCGCCGTCATGTCTGAGCTACACAAACAAAAAGATCTTTCTTATCCTCTCGTCTCTCTCAAAAAAAAAAAGAAAGAAAAAAAAAAAGGAGAGAAAAAAAAGGGAAACAAACAAACCAAAAAAATCTCGGGAGTTCTACGCCTCCTTTATAACTGGTGGCTTCAAACTGAGGAAAGCGGTTTTGAATCTGAAAATCCGACAGGATGCCTGGAGAGATGACCGTGTTCCCAGAGAGAGACGCTCTATCCTGAAGAACTATTTGTTTTTTTCTCCTCCTCCGCTCTATTCTTCACTTCACAACAGCTGAAACCCCCCCCCCCCCCGCCAGAGAACAGCATCTCGGTGTTCCATGTTCCCCCCGCTCTGGAGAGACTCCTGCTCAGGTGGTCCTCGCCTCACGCTCTCTCCGAGCGAGGGGACGCTCGGTTGTATGAACAGAGGAGAAGGGAGGAGGAGGAGGAGGGGTCGGGCGAGCCGGCGTTTCTGATTGGCCGGCACGACCGTGGTGTGTGTGTGTGTGTTGGGAGGTCCCTTCGCCAGGCTCTCTGTGAATGGTTCTGCTTGAGGAGGGTGATCCTTCACTCCTCTCCTCCCTCTATCCCACCATCTCTCTGCTCTCAGGGGCTTGGAGGCTCTATTCTATTATTCCATTATGTACGTACACCCTATGTGCGCATAAAAGCACGTCCGCGTGAATGCATTGAGAGGCAGCTGCATGATGACCTCATTACATCTCTTAGGCTGCCTTTTACACTGGAGGTCTTCACGCCCCCGTTCCCATTCGTCACCTATATCATTTTTTTTTGCCTGCCTGTTTACAACTACTTTGCACGTGACAGATATGCCATTCTCGTGTTTACACCAGACAGTAGAAAAAACCCCCACTTAAAATCAACCCGCACCTTATACTTAAGCCAAAGTTTATCGCCTGAAGTGACCTCCATTTGGTCATAAAAGGGGCATGTGATCTGACCATTGCCATTCTGGTTATTATTATTATTATTATTATTATTATTATTATGGTCTTTCATTTCTTTGAATTTTTCCTTGGCACTGTACTGCCATGACCACTTGAAGCTCCTCGCCCCCCTGTGCCGGACAGAATCTCGAAAACAAAATCTTCACCTCGCAACGTGCCTTTTATTTTAGCCTGCGCCGCGACTCCTATCCCCACAGCCTTAAAATGCTTCGAATGCAAAACATCAGAATTGGGTCATTTCAGCTGGCGGCGTGAACGCAGCCTTAGACTTTACTTCCCCCCGCCGCGTGGCCGTGACCCGGATCCACCGCAGCATCGCTGACGTTATGTCATCGCCGTCCACACAGCATGCTTTTAGATGTATTTTATTTTACTCTGTAACGGGGACACTCTTACCCAAACCCTCCCGCAGTCGACAGATTTCCTAGAGCGGCTAGAGCCGGTGGGCGTGTGAGTGCGCGCGGGGGGGGGTCCGAAAAAATATTTGCACCGGGGCCCTATCACCATCATGTTAGGCCATTGATGCTGTATATACCGCTACAGCCACAAGGTCAATATTTGGTGCACTGGATGTTCCCTCGCTTGAGTCAATGATGCTACAGTACAAGTGCATCCGAGTCTTTACGAGGCGTAAAGCGTAGCAGAACGACAAGCAAGTAGACAAACTACCTCTCCTTGTCCCGGTGCCGTCAGAAACAATCATCTGCTACAGACCCACCGCCAGGAAGCCAAAAGCAGGATGGGATTATGCTGACGGGCTAACGCCCTGCACCGCAGACGGGTGGGGATCGATGGGGAAGCGAAGGAGAGGCCAGGGAGGAGGGAGCGACGCGGACAGTGGAAGTGATGGACGCTGGGACGGTGAAAGCAACACCAGCCGCAGGGTCGTTAGAAAAGGAAGGAAAGATGAGAAGATGCGTCCTCGTCTCCATTTCTGATTGCCTTTCAAGAATAAAAGAATCTCAATTTTCCTCCCGAGACGGCGAACATGCATACCCCTTTCTCAGGGTGTATTTCTCAACAGGTCTTGCACATTTTAGCTCAGTTCTCGTAAGCCGCGTCGCGCGCCGAGAAGCCAAACTGGGAAACTGGGAATGGATCCAGACTCTCGCTTGGAACCCGCAGTTCCCGAGTTTGTACGGTAGATGCACTTGGACTCTCTCGGCGCAGAAGCCTTCTGCATGTATTATTTACAGTCGCCTTTCCGACAACATGGGGATCGATCTTGGGCATTTCAATCTGACTCGTGACCATTAGGCAGGCATTAGGGGTAAGGAATCCGCAACAATAAAATACATTTAAAAAATACTCGATCAGGGCTGCCCCCGACCGAGGATTCTCCTATTAGTCGTCAGTTCAAGCAATTAGTCGACTAATCATTGCATGTTTATGATAGTAATTTCATTATTTAAATAAATGTTTTTGGGGCACCACACAATGGTTTGAGTTCCAGGGCTGAGAAAGAATGTTATAACTAACACTGTTAACTAGGTGCTTACAGAAATACAAATGATATTCCGACTTTAAAATATAAATTCAATGAACAAGCGCTGCGCGCGCAGAGAGGGCCGCCTGTTCATTTACACCGGTCAAACATTATCGGTTAAACTTATTTCGGCCCTATTATTATTTTATTAACTACACCTTTAAGTTACATATTATTGACATTGTCATTTGCACATTTGCACTGAAATGTGGTGAATATCGTTTTCCCGATGTCGCCGTTGTCTCGTTAGGTGCGCCATGGGCACCGTCTGTACCGTACGAGAGGGAGACAGGGACGCAAATTGTGCTCCGATCGCTCCATCTCCAAAAACAAATATTAACAAAAAAACATTTTATTTTTGTTAAAATTAGCTTCAAATCAGAAGCCCTCTAGCGTTCCATACACGGGTCCGGCCCTATAGGTTTTGAGGTTAATTTTGACGCAGGCAAAACGTTAATTAAGGCGCAGCTCCCGAATATAGGTTTTTTGTTTTTCTTGCGACCAACCAACCAATGAAAAACTTGGTCGACTGAGACTCTTCCTGTCGACTAAAGTTTGGTCGACTTTTTGGGCACGGCCCCACACTTGATCCCGCATAAGAGACGACCGTGCTTTCAGACGCAGATAAGGTAAATCATCTTGACTTACAGCTTTCTGATTAGAGCAGGATGTGAAATACGTTGCGACTTTGCCAAGGTGTGAGTAATGTAATGCATTGAAGTTACTGTCGCAAAAGTGAAAAGAAAAAAAAAAATCCTGAAATCCTAAAAGGTTAAAAATACCGTAAGAAGGGAGTGGAAAGAGGGACATCAAGGTTTGCAATAGTTGTTGACAGACACACACACACACACACACACACACACACACACACAAATGACACTTGAGCAATTCTTAGTTAATAAATGTACTTATTTGCCTGAGCGTCGCAGGAATTTGGTAATACTGTACTCACAACAACATGGACTTTAACATGGAACATAACATCTAGTTAACACCGGGAACGCATTTCCCACATTACAGCAGTAAATGTCCCACTGCCACGAGAAGGGGTGGCAGATTCAAGGAATCTAGTGACCACTGTGGGCTGCATTGTTTTCTTTATAATTAGGGGTCCGGCCTTTATATTTTTTATTTTCTCGGCGGTTTTGTGGCTAAAAGTATCTGAAACCAACAACCGCAGAACGCGGACATGGTTGAGGTCTCGTTAGAACCAGGACGTTTCCGACGTCTTGTTGTACGATGTACATTTGGAGCAGAAATGAGTGAAAAACTGTCTTTTTACCGGAAGTAGAAGAACGTTGAGGCGGTTTAATTCGTTTCAGCGGGGCCGCTTTGTGTCACCATCATCCCACGTTATACAGTACAAGTCCAAGCATTGTCTCTCGGAATTCACCGCATCCAGCCACCTGCGACACGTAGGTGGACAACTTGAGCAGATACGGCGTTTAAAGGAAACTCAGAAAACTGTAACTCGCACTGCGTTTTACAAAACCCTGAAAACTGTAATTGGTCACAATGGCGCCTTCACGCCGCAGGAGGTTCTAAGAACCTTTGGAAGAACCGTCCCTTTCTATTGTGTCCCCACTGCATAATTACTGCACTGATCCAGGAAAGATTGTTGTTATTAAACTGTAATATTACCCTAACACGACTAAACTCGACAGCGTGTATTACTGCCTGCAGATAAATGTATTATTAATATTACTACTGCTCTATGAATACACGTTTATATATTCTTCTTAGATTGAGCTGTACATGTATTACATAATATCGTCATATTATATTATACTTATCCAAGATCCTTGTGCTTTACTTTAGCATACCACCACCTACAGTATAGTGTACATATTTAATCTAATTTATATTTGTATCTATTTTCAACACTTTCTTTTCCCCTGAGGATAAAAAAAGTGTGATCATATATTGAAGAGAACCTATTATGCTCCCTTTTACGCAAGTTAATATAGGTCTCTGATAAATCTGCTTCTGAGCAAATTTATATTAGCAACTTATATTTCTAGGATTCCTACAGCTTAAGGCAAGTTAGATTTAGGACTTTTTAATGCCACTCAGAATTAAATTTAAGACCAACTTTACAATAACCAAAATTGAAGAAAAAAACAAAACAAAACCATCAATTACTAATGGTTCGGGATAATTTTGCTCAAATGTTTATTGCAACATAAAATATGACTTTTTTTGGGTCCAGTAAAAAAGTAACACGATCTATTTCAAACATGTAAAATTTTCGAGTGTGGAACACTTGTAAAACAATGACATAAAAATCACGAATCATCAGTACAAATACACAACTGGCTGAGAACTATAAATCTGAAGAGCTATTCTACTGCATTCATCAAGTATTTTGTATTTTAGGGAAGCATCTAATCAAAGGATAACGTGCTGGGAAAAAACTGGGAGTATGGAAGAGTGTGGGCGTGGCCCTCGGAAGCTTCTCCCGCTGCCACTCGGTGAAGCCAGCTTTGCAAGCATCATGTGAGGTGTGGCGGCCACCGCTTCCCACCACAATCAGCTGAGCCCCCCACACTGCTCCGCCTGTTCTTGCTGCAGTAGCTCCAGGAACTTCCAACTGACGCTTGGTCCCTCCACGGAGAGTGACGGCGGCTTACGCCTGTCCAGGTCCTTCACACCCCCCTGAGAATCAAACAAGGATTCATGAAGCATATAACAATTATAATAATGACAAAAAAGGTAATGCTCGCTTCATATAGGATCCAGTGAACATTTAGCAAACAGCACATATTTGTGATGGATGGGAGGCCGACGCAGGTTAGGCATCAATAATAATTATATAAAATAATAATATTACAACACTCATTTTCTCACTGCACGCTGTTTCTGTTGTGTCACATGTCGATGGTGCAAACGACACACCCGTTAAAGGATCAGCTGTTGGCGCGTCGCTCGTAGCACGCTCCATTATCAAGGGATATAATGGGCTGTTTAACAGTGCTACAGCCATTAGCACGAAGCTAAAGCAGGACAAGATAAAGTTACGGTGAAGTTAACAACAGTCAATAATGGCCCCCCGCCCCCGTGACGTTCCCTCTGAGCGTCGTTATTACCAGCTCGGCCTGTGGCTTCCATGTAGTCTAAATGCATAGTTTAAACATAATCCATTTGTGCCGGCTACTTACTTTGAAAGGGTGCAGTACATCCTGGGCTGTTCCATATCCCATGAACTGCGATCCCGAACATCTGGACGTGACCTCCGCACCAACAGCAGACATGCAGGTCCAGTTGTTCGGTTTTTCGTGGTTGGATTGAGGCTCGGCGACAAGCTGATCTGAGATGTAGGGGCCTGATCCAAACTTTCTGACTGAGGCTGTCTTGTCGGCGCACAGTTTCGGAGTCCGGGAGCATTCTGCAGAATATGTCTCCTAGTCCCTCTAAAGGGAACTGGGAAATACCCAGCGTCTGTTGGCGGGTTGACATGGCAGTTTGGTTGTGGCGGGTGGTGTCTCTCACTCTTCATGTGGGATTCCACGGCCGAGCTGAAACTCATCGTGCCGATTTTGAAACACTTCCTGCACAAAATACACCGCGCCTCGTAGACATTGCCCGGTACTGGTTTCAGCCATACCGCAAAATCTTGGTTGAATAGCCAATTTTCATAAAATTTGCACTTCCCCATGGCGTCGCTAGCTGTGCATCTGCTCTGAGCAAACAAAATATGAGTGTTGTTGGTTCCGTTATCCTGGTCTGCGTGACCTCAATGCGAGAGGCCTTCTGTGAGTTAAAAAATTTTACCAATTATTTTGAGATTTTAAATTGCAATGTGCAACAACTATATGTCTCAGCATTTTTAAGAGTTCTGAAAGACTGATTTAAGACATTTTAATACCAATTAAGGCCTTACTTTTAGATTATAGAAATTCAATGCATTTTAAGACTTTTTAAGGATCCGTGGGAACCCCGATTTGCATCTCCTGCAGTTTCTTCATGGACAGTTGGTATTGATTCATCTTTCTTTGAAAAGTTGAGTTACTCAGATGGAGGGCGGTTCTAATTCGACTGTGTCTCAATGTGACGTAGGACTGAGACACAACTCTGAACGGTGTGTTTCGCCACGTGTTTTATGAAATAGACAAAAAGCTCTCAAAAAAAAATGACTGTGTGGTCTTTTTTCATAGTTTGTGTGTTGGTAGAACCATCACAGACCCGAATGTATGTGCACAAGCACTGAAAAAGCGAGTTTCGCATAATAGGTCCCCTAAAGAGAATAATACTGATTTTGATAAAGAAATTGGGAAATGTACCACAATTTGACCTTGGTAACCACTTAAACTCACAAAATGTTTAATTTCTTTCAATATATCAAATTAAACAAACAATTTTCTTTACAGTAAAAGTTGCAGCACACCTTGCACTAGAACCAAATGTGGGACGAAATGGAACCAAGCCTCCAAAATAGCAACCCTGTCACACAGCGCACATTTACTACAAGTGTATATCTAAGGTGAGTCTCCAATATTAATAGAGGCAATACCTTGAGCCACTGTCTAACTGAGGTGGTTATGTGTTATTCGCTGTTGTGTTCGAAGGAAGAGGGTGCTTATGAAACGTCAAGACACAGGTTCACATGCGTGCGGTTCAGACCTGGCCCCAGCGCGGGAGTGAGAGTTACACCTCGCATGACTGACCTCTCAGAGCACAGCCAAGCAGACGCACGCATACCAGCGCCACACATGTGAATATGACCCACCAAAACCAGCCGCTCGTTCTGGACAAACCCCAGCACACTCGATAAGCCGAACCATTTCAAGAGACAAGCAGCTTCCATGACAAGGATATATAAGTATTGGGACCCAAAGCCATACAATGATACTGATGAGTGATAGCTCATAGCTCCAGTCAAGTCATCATTCTAAATAACACACAATGGTACAAAGTGATCGGAAATATCGCCTTGAAGGATTCAGCCGCGCAAAGAAAAAAAAAACAACAAATCGCCGCACTGACTGAATTTCGAGGTTTGTTCCACAAGGGGATGAACCCGACAAGATCCAGGGACGCTTCAGGACAGAGATCGACAGCGTACAGCGGCGGCAAGAAACCGGGAGGAACGCATCCCGCGAGGTCCTGGGCGCACGCACCTGTTCGGCTTCCACCTCTGATCGGGTGCCCCTCCTTTTTTTGCGGCAGCTTCTCTTCGGCTGAAGAAAGGGGTCAACACCTGGATGAGAGAGTGACCGCGCTCCCGGATCCCCGGCGATGAGCTGCTACCGGCTGGCGAGCTGGCCGCATCAGAATAAAAAAACAAAACAAACAAAAAAAAAAAAAAAAAAACTCCTGACCCGCGGCTCTGCCCGACCCAACAAAGCTCTGTTTGTGAGCGCCCCTTGTAACTGATGTTGTTTGTCCAGTAAAAGCAAACAATGACATTCCACGGCTTGCAACTGTATTCACTGCTGCATGTAAAGTGTATTCAGACAACGTGGGCGGGAGACAAAAGCCGTGGATCTATGTCACATGCGGCGTGGGCGGGTCTAGGATAGTGGGGTGACAGCGCAGAGGGAACCACCGCCGCCGCAGACCTTTCCCCGGGCTCCCTCAAACGCACCATGTGGGCCCGCCCCGCCCCGCCCCGCCCGGGTACCAGCACAGTGCACAGGTCGGTCGGTGGGAGGAACTTACCCGAGTTTGTCCGCTGCACTGTCAGACCTGCGGGGGAGGGGAGAGGAGACTCTGTTGGCATGGTATGCATTGGTGCTCGGGGCTAACTTCAATATCAAAGCTTTGGGAAAAATAAATGTATCGGCAGCAAAAACAGAGCCCGAACACATCGACGAAAGGGATAATGGGAACCCCCCTGCAGGGTGATAGTCCTCATCATCCTGTTGGGGCTTTTTTTGCGATACTGTACATTATCCTGCTTATTAGGCAGCAACCTACTAAATTCATATATTACACTGAGACTAAAGATTGATTCCAAGTTACTTTACAACTAGTATGCCAAGTTTAAGAGAAAATGCTCAGAAATAAAGTCCTCCACAACATGAGTAACACTGAATCAGCCAAGTGGTTGCACGTGGCAACAGCCGTTATTAACAGATCAGCGGCCATTATTCAGAGGTAACTGACCGCTGCTTGCCACTGTTAACCAAGGAGAATCGCGTGTTCCACAGAGCCGTGCAATAATAGTCAATAATGTCCGAGAGCATCTGAAAACGAGGTCACCTTTTTTCCATTTTGGTTCCGACACCGGGGGACGTAAATGTAAATGTAAATGATTCCACCCCCCGCAGTGGTGAGAAATATTGTCCCCGATGCTCATCAAAAAACCGCTCGGGCATCCCCCACATCCCTCGTCCTCTATACAGAGAACTCAACCAGGTGTAACATCATGGAAGAGACGCCCGCGCTGCGTCTTTAAGAGTAATAAGTACATTACAGAGCAGCCATCTGCAGAGTCAGAGTGCGGGGAATTCTGCCGGATATACAAAAACCGCATATCTCGGGGGAATGGAGACATCCTCGCCCTGGACGTGACAGGGCGGGACCCAAACAAGCCGAGGCATCGAGCGTCTGATCCGGGCTAATAGATTCACAGCAGAGAGCTGTAAGTTAGCTTGCAGCGTCCACCGTCCACCGTCCCAACACAGCGGAAAGTGCACACGCCGAGGAAGATAAGTCAGAGAGACATCCGCACGCTGGAAAAGACAGACAGGGTATTGACAGACAGACAGACAGCATATCGATAAGACACAGAGTCGTGCAGACAGACGGCGCCCGCAGCCTCCAGACGGGTGGGTGGGTGGGGGGGGGGTTTGCCTTGTTACCTGCAGAGGAGACATGACATTCCGTGCCCTCTAAAGCTGGCGACGGAGCGCTGCGCCTCCTGCAGCGGCAGCAGCCGCCGCGCACTCGTCAGCACCGGCACCGCGACCAGCAGAGCGGCCAGAAATAATCCCATAGGTTTGAAATGAAATGTTCCCGTGTTCAAGCAGGGAGAGGGAGAGAGAGAGAGAGACGGCGAGAGCAGCGCAGAAGGGAACGGAAGGAGAGGGGGGGTGGAAGGAGAGAGAGAGAGAGAGAGAGAGAGAGAGAGAGAGAGAGAGAGAGAGAGAGAATGTGTACAGGACGGAGAGAAACCCGGTGATGGGGTGGGGAAGCAGTAGGGGGGAGTGTTTTTCCCCATAATCCAGGATTTCTGTTTCACACTTTGTTTCATGCTTTTTTGTGAATGTTCCTATGAGCACTGCTTTCTACATCAGTTTGGCAGAACCCAAAAGGCTGAGCTCGTATACGTCACGCTGACATTTACAAAGCGCCACCAATCGTGGTGCGTTGAGTTGATCTCACGGCTTGTCGCCCCAACGTCCAGGTCTTTTGCTAATTTCATCGACGGAATTATAGATTTTTCCAACGTTTTATAGATAAAAGAAGAATACATTTCTAGAACTAGAAACTCGCGAGAGACTCTTTCGGGCTCCAGAGAGCAAAGCGACGTCTCCTTCAGGGCGCTGCACAAAGAAGGCAGGAACAACCTCATCTCTGATCCAGAGTATTATTATTATTATTATTATTATTATTATTATTATTATTATTATCTAGAACCAAAACCCCTTCCTGGGGAACATCTTGGTGGCACATGGCTGCATGGCCGCACACGTCACTTTCTAGTACAAGTTTGACCGGGCACACGCTGTGTTCCCAACAGCTCTGGGTTCCACCAACCCTATGTTCCTTCAACACTCATGTTCATACCCGGACGTCTGGTGTATAACAAACAATGCATAACAAAAATGCATAATCTAGTGCTTGTTCAGTCAATAGTATCCGAAACGGTGTTCATGGACAGGCTGCTTCCAAGGACACTCTCTTTTGAAAAATATAAATTCTATTCATTTAAAAATGTTAATATATTCGGCGATAGGAAGGTTTTTACATGTTATTCTATTTAAATTTGCAATAATCAGTTACCATATAATATATCATAAAGTAAATTAACATGTTTTAAGGACAAGATAGTTGTTTAATATTCAGTTTTAAGAACCTTAATAATAAAGGGAACACAGGATCCCGGAAACATCGATAGACTCCCTGTTTGACACAGCCGACGAATAATAAGTCGCCCAAATGAAAACCTTGTAGTCCCATGAATCGCAAGAGCAGCGCAGAAAGAAAGAGCCTGAGGCAAACCGAGAGAAAGAGCTTTAAAAAGAAATGAAAAGATGAGAGACAGGAAAGAGAAATATTCGTTTTTTCTTTGGCAGTGTTATTTCCCCCCCTCACCCCCGTGAATCTTCATTCAGCGTCAGTTGTGGTTCGAGTTTGAGTGACCGATAACGCATCACTCTTTACAATCAATCAAAATATATCTGCATCAGAGGCATAGGGGTGGAGGCGTGCGGTGATTTGTTGTTTGTCGTGCTGTGTTGGTCCTGGACGCTGAAAGACGCAGAGAGAAGGGAAAAGGAAGAAAGTAAGACGAGCGGCGTGGCCCCGTTTCTCCGGTTCTCAACGCTACATCGGACTTTTAGGTTTATGGGGTTGGTTTAGCAGACAGGGTTTAATCTAAATCGGGACCCAGATTATCCTACTGCAATTAATCCGGAATTTAAAAAAATGCCTTTTTTTGCCTTTTTTGTTTCGGGCCGACTCTGGTTCTAGGCCAGGACAGGTGCAAGAGGGCGGAGCCGCTCGCTGCGGCCTCTTCCCGTCTCCCGGGGACAGGAGAGACGAGACCCACAGAGCCTCCCTCTGGCTCCACTGCGCCATTATATTGGGGATGAAGTATGAGCCCTTCGTCATGTGCTGCACCGGCACACACACACACACACACACACACACACACACACACACACACAATATGATTTAGAGCCTGTACTTGCCGCTAGCGCAGCCAATATATTCCCCCCTCAGACAATTGGGGGGCTGCTGCTGTCACCTGCAGCAGCTGTAGGCTGTAGCCGCGCTGTATGGAAGTAAATAAATGACTCTCTTAAAAGGCATGACCGCCATTGCTGGGAAAAAGTAAAAGTAAAAATAAACCAGCTTGCACGATGAGAAAAAATAACAAAATAAAAAAGAATGATCAATGTGAGGGCCTTATTCCTTTCTATCGTAGCTGCAGCAGCACACCTCTCTTTCCAGCACCATCTCTCTGCATACGTTTCCCATTATAGACCTAACGGCAACCTTTATAACCAGTACAAATGCAAGAAAAACACAAACCCTAAAACCGGAACGTAACAACTACACATGGCTGCTCCAATGCCAGGATACAAAATCTGGGGTAAAGAACAGACAGCAATATCGCAAGCTGGGGCTTTCCGCATTTCATCACTACCACGGTACAGGTTTGCTTATTATCAACCAAGTATCCATGATGGCAGAAATGAGGCTCAGCTGCTCTCTAGTGGAGGATGCAGGTAAATGCTTCATCAGTCAGGGGGGGTTCTCAAACTGGGGTCAAAACGGAATCACAAGGGGCTGTCAGCAAAATGATTTGTTTCATATACATTTTTTTTTTTGTATTTAATTTTTTTCTCAAAATATATAAACTCATCTTCACTAATGAAGATAAATGTATTTTTGTTGTGAGCTTTGCAAAGGCCAGAGCCTTGTCTGGGGAACCGCTGGACTACATATACACGTGCTTTTTGAATTATTACACAAATACACACAATTTGAGTGGCCAAAATATTTTCAAGTCACTATTCCCCACGTTGAGCTCCACTGTAGACTCAACAAGAACAAATACGTCTCCAGGGTTTGAGACGAGGGACACGGAGGGGTTGGCTCTGCTTATGAGTGTGAGACGCAACTTCGATTAACTGAGTGATCGGATCGAGGCGTATGAGGAAGAAATCTTCTGTCGGTGAGGAGCAGACGGACACACATTCCTCACCTCTCCTCCCGGATGAAGGGGGTCAGGAAGCGGTTAGAGTCGTCCTCATGACTGCTCTGTTGGCTGCTCTGCTGGCTGCTCTGCTGGCTGCTCTGCTGGCTGCTCTGTTGGCTGCTGCACGGGTCGAAGGAGAAAGAAAGTTCATTTGATGATTCTGTGTCTTCTATGTCATCACTTGCTTTAAATGACAACCATCATGGCGTATGGCAGGGTTCCCAGTCTCCAGTTCAAGTAATCATTTTCCAGGACATTTTCTATGACACACTCAAGTATCCATATCGAAGACCCTGCACACTCACTTGTTTCGGCTCATTCGAGCTCGTCTATTCAGAATTTCCCAGGACATTTTGGGCTATTTCGTCATATTCCATGATTTTTCCATGACTCGACATGGCCTGGACACAAAAGTCCAGGTTTTCCAGGACAAGAGGGAACCATGATTAACAATGGGTTCTATATCAATGTATCAATGTTTGTCTTCATTAATGGGTCAGTGTACCATCATGAAATTAAATTGGCATATTGTGAGTCAAAATTAGTGATGATAAGAAAGCTTTACATCCAATTTCTACGTGTGACATTTTAGAGGGAGTTGGTGTTTGATGTACTTTACATTTTTAACGAATGCATGCTTTAACAGGGGATTTTGAGGTCCTAAGCATTTTTTTATTTAGATATTGCATTTATATTTAGGCATCGATAATGACATTTTGAAAGTTCCCCTTTGATCCTCAAGATGATATATAATTCTATATCGCCAGCTCTACTACAAGTGAAGTTTGACATATAGTCAAGATTTATTTTCTTTGCTGGCATTTTTGCAAAGCCAGTGATCAAAAAATAAAAGGTTGTTTAAATTTTCTGGCGTTTCTCAGGTTGGACCCTGTGGAGTGGGGGTGGTGTGGTTTAAGCAGCGACACCTGTCTTGGGATCAGGGCGGCTGTACGCCTGTTGCTCGTCAGAACAATCAACGAGAAAAAGGTAAATCACCCATCCCCAAACACACACACACACACACACACACACACACACACACACACACACACACACACACACACACACACACACACACACACACACACACACACACACACACACACACACACAAACGCACGCACACAGGGAGAACCTCTGTCATGACATGTGTCCATCTACTCCCATCTTGTTCCATCTGTCCACTCTCTCCAATAAACTGGTGTTTGCAACATCTCCATCTGCCTGGGTCTGTGTCGGAGGGCCCTGAGAACAAAGCTCAGGCGGCGTCTGGCAGGCGGAACTGCCACAGGCCGATTTTAGACTGAATGTTTTTATTTTTATCTGTTTGGGAAAAAAAAAAATCACCCCAAGGCCGAGGTACGTCTAAACTCCCCTTGTGTTCACAACAAGGTTACTTAACTGGCTCGACAGTCATGGAGTTTTACTTCCCCACATCTTCCCAAAGATATATAAACATATAAAGCTGTTCTGTTACAATTAGGTGGGAGGATATTTCCAAAAGGAAGTTTAACATTTGTTTATGGCTTTATGTTTTTTCCCCATTGGACTGCATGTATGCACAGTGAGAACCTGCAGCAGCATGGTCATTTTCTCAGTAGTAAAGCTCTCAGTTTGGCTGCGCTATGACCAGTTATAAATAATATGAACCAACATTTTTAATAAGGCCTGTGTTTAAAAGTAGTGAACATGTCCTTGAATACATGTACAAATACCAGTTGGCGCAGATTGCACTTTTTAATTTGAGAGGTCTCTACATTTAGGAAGCTAATTATACTTCCGCTTAAAAGTCTTTTTCACACTCTTCACACTGCAGGGTTAGTATGTGTATCCTATTTAATCAGTGGGTGAGACACCTTATGAGAGAGGCTCCAAATATACATAACATAGTGCTCTAAATGCCAAAAGACGCACACAGACGCAACAAGAGGTAATTCTCTTAATACCTTCCGGAAGTATATTTCCGAAGTGGATTATTAGATTGGATTTTTTTTTTTTATATTCAACTAACTGTCATTTCATGGAGTACAAGTACTGAGGCAACGAAATGCATTCTCTGCATTTTACACTAGTACAACTCCTAGTAACTGAAGTATCTAGGAGCAGTGGGCTGCCACAAAGCGGTGCCTGGGGAGCAGTTAGGGGCTTAAGTGTCTTGCTCAAGGACACTTCAGCACGCCACCAACGCAATCTTCCTGAGCCATTGCCCCCACTGTCACAATATATGCGACATTCAAACCACAATTTTGCAATTACATTTTCTTCCAATATTGTTCAGGCCCAGTCCGGAATCAATAAGTCCAACTATTTTAGACAAAAGGCAGAAACTATTTGGAATTTAAGGAATTTTGACAAATTATTGTCAAAGCATACAGACGTCAGCCATTAGTTTGAAGAAAATGTCGTATGGAAAGGGTAAAAGCCACAGTAAATTGGTTTATAGGCTGTTACCATCACAAATGTAAAAAGAGAGAAAAAAGAAGGAGAAAAAAAAGACTAAATATACTATTGCATCTTTAAGTAATATCAAAACAGAAATGTATTATATTAATAATTATTAATAAATATTAATATATTTAATAATCAGCGATTATTAAATCACTGATCCACTGATTTTGCTTGCATGCAGTAGGGAGAAATACGTTATACTACGTTTATTTAAGGATTGGCTTGCTAATGGGCAGCGTTCCCACACAATTTGATCTTTAAGCCAGAGCAGGAAGGAGCAGGAGCAGGATGTGTGCGCAGCCCCCTATAACTATGGTGTTCTACCTTTGTTAGAGGTGTCGAGGGTGTCGTTAAAGCCCTGAAGTTCAACCACAAGTTTATTTGCTGACTTTATAGCCTTCATTTGTAGTTTACTGGAATGGCCAATAGAAAACACACATTTACAGTATACATTATAGACATGGCTGAGTAGGCAATGTTTTGTTTCGTTTTTTGATTTTCATCATGTGTGCCACTGTGTTGGGATTTTGTGAAAAAAAGTAAAAGTAATCTGATTCGATCTGACTTGAAAAAAATGTCGTTTTTCAATGACACAGTACATCTGTGGTGTAGTTGTACATTTGCAGTGGAAACACTAGAGGGCGCTATGTGACACGAGGGAGGGAGGATGGCATTCCGGTCACGTTTCGGGACTGGGCAAAAAAGGAGAAAGCTCTTGTGAAACAGGAGTTACAAAATAAGGAACAACTAAAAAGCGAATCACATGTGAATGGGCATTGGTTGCATTCTTTTGGGAGAGGGATTAAAACCAAAACCGCCGCGATAGAACTCAAGATGCTTCATAACTGGGGCAAGCTCTCATTCGTTGCTGTAGTTGGTATCAGAAGCGTTGCACTCGTCTGTGTGCCACTCTTTTTTTTTAGGATTCTGCTGCTATTTCCTACCACACTGTGTGACATTTAGGAAATGAAGGGCGGCCCCACTGGACTCGACTTCATTAATCCACGCTTTAGACTCTGTGGGAAGCTCTTATCTGATTTGGGGGAGAGCTTTATGCTGCAGAAAACACTGTGAGAGGGCTGAGACTCTCTCATGTAGATACAGTGAACCTTGCGTTCTGTGCCAGTAACATGTGATTTATACTTTTATATTCATAGTCAATAAATGCATTGGAATGGTGAGAAACCTGTCTCTATATGACGGCCAGTGTTTAAAATGGACAAAAGTTCATGCTCGGAAACCGCTTTTCTACAAGATGTTCTATATGTGAAATAACATGAAAACATCATGTGCTATGCAAAGGCTGTGAGATCATGTATTCCCAAACAGCCCCCTACGGTCAGGGTGGACTAATCTAAATCATGGAGAACAAAAGCGGACAGTCCTAGCTCCTTCCAAGGCTCTGGACATCCCTTCGACCGCTCCCAGATCTGCTGAACCCCCTTGGCTCTTGCAACATAAAGTCCCTGTCACGGCAATTCCGAGATTCGTTCCTAAACACATTATACGTGTGAGAAAGACTATGTGGTACTGAATTGTGGAGTTCGACCGCTTAACGTTTTTTGTGTGGTCCAGTTTTGTTTGGGCGGCCTAAATCAGGGGCGCCCGACTTAAGGGGTTTCTACCAGGTATGGCCCCTCCCCTGACACTATATACTGTAGGCTCCCTCGGCTCCGGGCCAGCCCGGGGAGCGGGGCTCTGAGTGGGGCTCTCTCCCCGGGCGCACAAGGAGCCGGAACAGAGACCAGCTCCCTGGGTAGGGCACGGAGCTGGGAGAGCCAACGTGCTGCCCGCAACAAATCATTTTCTCATGTTCTGTTTTTTACTTAAGAACAAAATCAAAACAACGATTTCTGGGTTTTGGATTTGTATATGTGTGTATTGGATTAGTGGTATTTGACACTCGAGAGAGGTCGGACACGGCCCCTGCCTTTTCGAGCAGAGGGAACGGCCTTTTTTAATTTCACGATTTTGAAACCTAATTTTATATAGATTCACATTTTTAAACATTCAAATTTAATCTTTATTTTTTAATTTAAATACATTTGGTTGGGTGGTTAATAACACATTTTTTTTTGCTTTACAGGGAGTTTAAATGATCACAGCCCGTCCAAGCCCACTGGGCAGTAGAACTATAACATTTCATGGATGTGGGAGGTGGAGCAAGAGGGGAAATGCTTGGTTGGTCGAGTTGTCCCAATACCTCTTTGCGCAATTTTGTTTTCATTTATCAAGTTAAACTTTCTACAACTTAAAGGAACACTCCATTTTGTGGGGGGGGGGGGGGGGGGATTCACTTATCTATTTCACTATCTGTCTTACCCGGATTCAGACGAGAAGGTCAACACAGATTTTTTTTCCAACATTGATTTTTAGCTGTGAATTGCTGCTTCAAGAGATTTGGAGTTTTGCTGGGTACGGACTGCAATGCCTCGCGCCAAAACATTACCATCACCAAAACCATCACCAATGCGTTGAGTTTCCCCCGGCGGCTTCACGGCTGCACCGGGGCAGAAATAGTTCAGAATGTAGCTGCACTCAATACTTTATTTTTAATCGCCATAAGGGCACAAGATGTCCGTTCCGGTCTTGATAAAAGAGGCACGATCACACTATCAATAACAATACAAGTAAGAAATGAAAGACACAATAGAAGAATAAAACAACTAAATAAAATCACGCACAGTATCCTGGCAGGAGAAATGGTCTTTTGCACCCTGCTACTGTGCGGTGGGAAAATTAGAAACCATGTACTGTACCAAGGATAAAGGAAAATGTATTTAAACCTGTTGCACCTTCCTCTGGGAAACCTGTGGCTATTTGAAATAATGGGAATGAAAGTTAATATAGAACAAGCCCCCAATAAATCATTCATCACTGAATACAGCTGATGCGACGTGGGCATTTAACATGATATTTGGAAAACCAAGCTATGTTCATTTTAACACAGAACTGTTACGGCGGGAAATTCCGCACAGTAATAGTTTGTTTCCAATATTCTTATTGCTTTCTAATCTACTCATGGACGGCTTAGGGGCCGCGACACAAAACTCGTTATGAGTAATAGTTTGTTTCCAATGCTCTTATTGCTTTCTAATCTACTCAAGGATGGATTAGGGGCCGCCAGACAAAACTTGTTCTGACTTATTAACTTTGGAACGTTAACAAGCAGACGCAGAGACACAAAGCATCGCCGTGAAGTCAACTGCGTCCCTGCGTGCATCACTGACTGGAAGGGGCTTTCCTCGGTGTCATTGCACGGAAGAAGAGGAAGAAGAATCGCTTAATTTTCCAAGAATATTTTCCAGTGGGAGGAGGGGGTCGCCACGGTCTGGCACCCCAACACCAATTGACCTTAGTGAAGGGAAACGACAGGAGTGTGTACCTTAACATACATCATATCTTTTAAAGTTGTGTCATGTCTAAGTTATATGTATCTGTTTTTTTGTGTACTTTGATCATGAAAAACTATGTGGACTTGAAAAAACACATAAAAACAAAGATGAATCATCTTTGTCATTATCAATCTCACTAGTATTAGTAGCAGTTTGTCGGAACCACCTCAAAGAAATCCTTCACTTGTTTAAAGCTTTGGGGAATTTCCTGAAACTGAAGGGACATGTCCATGTGTTCTAATGGATAACAGCGACGCTCCTCAAAACCGTGTATTTTTACCTTTAATAAGCCCCGGCGTCACCCGGAGAGCTTGTATCCCTGAAATATTTAAATGCTTGACCCAAGCGGAATCAGTGAAGCCTGCTAAATGGACTGGCCGGCTCCCTCAATATAGCCCCGGCCTTTCACTCTACAGAACAGCAGATTCCACTGTGGCTCTCGGAGACACACGCACACACACACACGCGCGCACGCACACACACACACACACACACACACACACACACACACACACACACACACACACACACACACACACACACACACACACACACACACACACACACACACACACACACACACACACACACACACACACCACCACCGGAAAAAAAGAAAAAAGAACCCCAAACACAAGTAGTACAACATTGAAATTCCAGCAGGATATATCTGGTTTGGTTTAATGAAACTTTAAGATATTGTAAATGAAAAACAAACATGACCACACAAGTGTGGAAGATACAATTATATGGCTCGCTTTAACCCTTGATCCACCCAAAATAAACTGTACTTTGAGGATGAGTCTGGTTACTTACAGCAATTTGAGCCCAGATTCAAGTCCACATTTCCACCGATGTTCCTGGAACTCCAGCGCGTCCTGCATAACGATTATTCTGCCACGTTTAGACATTAACCGAGCAAAGGTTTTGTCAGGTCACGTTTTTTTTTAAGAAATACAAAAGCCTTCCAAGATGTGTCTCGATAAAAACGCACTGAAATCAACACGGTAGTTCTACCCACACGAACAACTTTTTGCGGTATACAGTTTGACTTGAATTGAGTGACTTTATGGGGTTCTCGGTCAATTATTAACAAAGCGTGTTGGAATAGAAACGCCGTTTTGCAAGAGACAGCAGAAAAATATTCTTTGGTGTCAGGGACAAGCAGGTAAACTACAGAGTCATTGTTTAAGCACTTAGACACCTTTTTTTTTTTTGGTACGTAAGTCCAGATTGCACATATACACCAGGGCTTTCAGAGAAGACACCCAGAGAAAAGCCAGGTATGGTGCCTTGCTCAAAGGCGCTTTACCATGGAAGGGAACGGATCATGAAATCTGGTGAATGCATCCGGAAGCCTGAGCGTTGAAAACTCACATGAAGGCATGAGAGGAAAGGAAAATGTACCAATGATTCCATACCATGATTCACTTCCTGCTGTGTTATTCTGATTCTCTTTACTAGCCCCTTGCGATGTTCAGCATCATAACGTTTGGGTCGGTGGAAATCACTCCATGTTCATTTGGTTTAGTTATTTCCATGGTAACGGTTTCAAGAAGTGATTCATATTAGGCTTTTGATACAACATAATTAACCCATCGTTAATTATGTTCATCAAGTCTTAAAACCCTGAAAAGTGGCGTCACACAATTGCATAGAGTAGATTACGTGCGGAAGCAAAAGTTAAGTACTGTAAGTGCTCGTCAAGAAGGAAGGCGTGAATACCGCAACCCGTAACCTTTCAAAATTTACCTTTTTATTCTAAATCAGAGAGCAGAAATGGAGTTACCATTAGGCTTGGGCAGAATGACAATTAAATCGGCAATAGACTCCATCAATTGCCAATTGACATTCATGCCAGTGTCTTTGCATTTATTTTTTAAAAACGGTATAGCGTTAAAACGCATTAAAACGGTGTAGCGTGTAAGTGCAATTCACCTGTTCTGAAACTGATTGCGGGAGTGGAGAGGGAGAGAGGGGGCGAGAGGGAGAGAGCCGCTCTCTCTCTCTCTCTCTCTCTCCCCTCCGCCCAGAGCTGTTTTGGATTTATTATTGACCATTTGTAATTTTGTAAACATGTTCTTGTATTACGTGTAAAAAAAAAACCCTAAAATACTGTGATGTTTTCCCCTCTCGTAGTATATGTGAATTTATGTGTTGTTCTAACCCTCACTGTGGGGTGTATTGTCTGAATCAGCTACGACCACAGAAATGGAATTTCTTTCATATTCTCTCGTATGGAATTTGTTAAGATCAGTTTGTGTCTTACTTGTAAGGATCGGGCATCGGGCCCGGTCCTTCGGCGGTTTGGAGCCCGGCTTGGGGCGTTACTGGAGTGGCTCGATGCCCAGCGGGGAGCGCGGGGGTTCTCGGAGCGTTCCCCACAGAGCGGCCCCCACAGAGCGGTCCCCACACTCAAAACATTTCACGTTCCCGCATGCCAGAAAAAAAAGTCAGTGACTTCTGATGTTGATTTTGGATTTTAAATCGGATATGAAATGATTGAATGATACACTTACATCCCCGTCTATTTACGCGACAACGTAGATCTATTAATTTTTTTGTTTGTTTCCTACTTGAAATTAAATGAAATTACAATTTTAAACACAACTGAGTCTAGTGACTGACCCGCGTCACACATGTCTCTTCATTGCTTTCTGTTGCTATAGGACTTTTTTGTAAAAAACTGATGTTTTTGTGTAAAAACTTAATAAATAATAAATCCTGCACTTCTGTAATGGGGATGCCGCATTTTCTGCATCACATTACGTTCTATGCGCGCGCATCCCCCCCTTCCCGATAAAATTGTAAATCGGCAATCGCTGCCCACCAGGGATCGCCGATTGGAATTTTGTAGTTCGCCCAAGCCTAATTACTAGGGTTGTCACAATTCCGATTTGGGAATCGAAAATCGGTCGAAATGAGTGTTGGATTTGGAACTTGAAAATCTCAAGCAGGTTCTCCACGTATTTTTGTGGGTAATATTGTCCGACATGGTGGCCATATTGGGGAGGTCAAGATCCGCCGGTAAACAAATTCAGGGTGCGTCTCCGCGGGGTCGACCGCGGCTCTCCTGGCTCCGGACCGACTTGGAGTCGGGCGAACTGCGGTCCGCTCTGTGGAGGGGTCCACTGCGCCGCATCCCTCATCGCACTCTGCACCCGCCCACCGGCAGATCTCAGCCTTTTTTAAAATTGGAATTTATAGTCATTTTAGGCTATTTAAACACATTTACAAACTAGGGATGTTGAAATGTGCCGACTAAACGCCCGACTGTCTCCGTGTGCATAGTAAAATCGAAAATCCTTTTTTTTTTTTTGTAATAGCCCATGTTCATAATCAAATGAAAAACGGTACCGTTTTCCAAATGGGAGAGCGGGTGTGTGAGTGTCCGCAGGCGCACCTGTCCTGCACCGCCGACGCGGACTCGCTGGGTGCGCTGCGGGAGTTTCGCTTTCGCACCTTGTGTGCTTGAAAATTGCAACTTCGCATAAGATTCAGAGGGTCTTACGAAAACCCGCGCAATAAAAGTGATCCGCTCGGTCTGTCGGCGTATATTTATTCATTTATATATTTCTATCTACATATCATGGTATATGTGACAAGGTGCAAGACTGAAACTTTCCTGACTGAAACTTTTCCAGCTGAATGTGTGTATAGTGAAACTCACTAGCGGTGCCGAAAAGGTAATCCCAGGAATTTACCGGGAACTATGTGCGAAAGGGGCTTAACAATGGCAAAAATACATATGTTTAAACCGAAAATGTTATCGTATCGTGACCTTAAAATGGAGAGTCAAATCGAACCGTGACACACCTACTCACTACCAGTTACCGTATCAACATCAGGGTAAGATCGATATATTGTTTAAAGTTAATATCAGCCGTTGAGGCTTGGAAAGAATATACAGTATATCTGAATCGGGGACCTTTCTGTCAGCAAAGCAGAGAAAATGTCTCCTTACGTTTCCTCCACACAGAGAAAGTTTATCATGAGATCATCGTTTAGTCACAGATATTTGTCCACTTCACCCCATGTGTCACGGCTGGTGTGCTTCTCCTTCATAAAGGTTTGGGCGGGGTCAGGCAACGGCTACAGTGTTTTTATACCATGGAAATCATTTCTACATCTCGACGGGTCTCTCTCATACAAAACCATCTCACAGTAAACCTCACAACTTATTTAATTATTTAATTATTATTGTTATTATTATTATTATTATTATTATTATTATTATTATTATTATTATTATTACTACTACTACTATTTTTTATTATTTTTATTATTTTATTATTTGAACTAGTCATTTTTAATTATTAAATTATATATAACTTTTTTTTGCTTGCTTGTTGCAAATGTACCAATTTACAAAGGCTTTTACAAACTTTATAGAATCTACCTCAGTACGAGGAACGAAACTTGCCACAAAATTTTATTTCACAAGCCAATAACTATAGATGCTCTCATATCGCTGCTCTTTATTTACGCTGCCTTGTTTTACCTGTAATGGGCAATCTTCTGAGGCGGATAATGATATTCTATCTCACACTGCGCTGACAGGGTTATGCCAACGTGCCTCTGGAGAGAGCAACCTCCTTTCAGAGAGATGAAATGAACACCTTCCTTCCCGCCATCTGCTACGAGGACTCAATACGCTTACAGTACAGTACAAACACAAGAAATTGGGGGGGGCTATTTTTCGTTGCTGTTACCATTATTACATAACCACCAGGTCGCAATTATTTAAGCAGATATTGATATTGATTCCACCACCGTATGTTTCCATACAAATTCAAGGGGAATTTTATACCAATGTTGGAAATATTGCGATAAATACAATACATTTGTTGTGTTTCCATCAACTCGGCTGAGGAAAATTAACTAGTGTCTACTCAAATTTGAATGTTCCCGTGTTCAATGTCAATTAACTGCTCTTCCGATTATGGTCATACACATTATTTCTGCAACAAAAAAGGCAAAATGAAAAGAAGGTAAACAACCAGACTGTATCCGGCTGAGTAAACGCCGTTAACATTAACCTGGGCTTACGGCCTCCTCCAGTGGAAACTCACCACGGTTGACTGAATTTCAACCGCGAGGATTACAACCTGTTTGGTCTCTCGCATGGAAAATGTAAGCACGGCAGTGGAAATTGCTCCACGCTTGCTCCACGGCAGGTAAACAAACCATCGTCCCTATAACAGGCGCCGGATAGAAATATACACATGGTCCGAAGGGCAACTCAATTAACACCTGTTCTACACATTAGGTGTTAAGATTAACACTTCCTGGTGAGTGAGTCATTATGTCACCTTCATGATCCAATAAAGTACAGTAGGATATGTGTGAAAGGTATACATCATCTACAGTCTGTTATAGTAGTAGTTTCCATTATAGATGCTTACTTATTTCCCACCAAAAGATGCAATGGAAATCATAGCCATAAAATGCCATGTTGCAAGCAGTTGTATATTTGCTCATGAAAACCAAAGTACACAGTAAGGGAGGATGATTGCTCTTTAATGAGCATACCTAGTGATGTTACTTAGATTTTAAATAAAACCCTACATTTATAAAAACTTTAACCTTTAAATGCTGTTAAAGCAGCACTCCGTAACTTTTGGTATTTAACGCCCCTACAGTTTCTGAGTGCAATTGCACTTTTACACCATTTAGGTAAAGTTGGTCCGGTTTCTGAATATTATTTATTTAACCGGACAAATTTGAAACTTCTTGGTCATTGTTTTTATTTTTTTATTATTATTATTTTTTTTAATATAAATTTTACCAGGCAAAAAAACGGCAATTACCGGAGCCAAACATCAAGGAAGTGACGTAGTGCCGTAAAGCGTTACGCAAGAGTAACTAATAAAAGAGGTGCCATTCTCCATATTTTTAATCAGTGTACCTCCAAAATGATTTTGAAGCTGTTATTTTAAGGTAAAATAAGTCACATAGGCTATGTTAACACCGCCTGTGCTCAATTTGGATTTATGATTAGAGCCCCTTTTTTTGTTTGGCTGTTCACACGATTTTTTAAATGTGGCCAATGTCAGATTCCAGTGTAAACGGGTCGCGGCCCTGAACTGACCCGCATGCGCAGAAGTATGGAAGTAAACAGGGCAGGCGAATGCCGGTGGTTGACGGGCGGTGTTGGATCGTATACCTCGGCTCAAGTTCGCGGATAAAATCTTTAAATCCAGACAGGGGCACGGTGCTTTTTTGTTTAGTTCAATAAGGACATTTTGTCAAATTAAAATAACGCACAAACACACACACACACACACACACTTTTAGATCCGGTAATATTCATAAAACGCTGAAAGCACGGGTGACCCCCTTGCCTGGTCGACCTATTTATCTCTTTATTTATTTTCCCTTACCGCGGTGGCAGTGGGCCGCGGGTGCTGCAGTGGAGGCGGGCGCAGGCCGGGGCATGCGGCGGGGGGCGTCCGCGGCGCAGGTGTGGGTGCCACAGTAAGGGCGACTGCGGCGCACCTCGCTCTGCTCTTTATTCTCGAAAACACCTCGGCTCTTGAGTGACGTAAAAGTCGCATGAATTCCTATTTGACTGTGCAATCTGTGGTCGCATTGCAAAAAAATCTGACCTGTATCCGATTTAGGACCACATATGAAAGTGGCCCAAATCCAAATTAAAAAGATCCGATTCCAGGGGATTTGTGCTGCTCAAACGGTCATGAAAAAGATCAGATCACAGTCAGATATGAACAAATAAAAATTTGGATTTGGGCCACTTTGACCTGCAGTGTGAACAGTGACAAACCAAGTAAGTGCTGATAGCAGGGGTCTGAAAGCAGCATGGAGCAATTAAAAGCCACCTCCAGCTAATTTCACATCCGACCCAAATGGGAAACGGGGTGTGTTGAGCAAGTGAGCATTTCCCTTAAGCAACATTATGGCAAGCGGTGATAAAAAGGCCGATATTCACCGAATCCACCAAGTAACCATTACGACCTTTCAACTAAGGTTTTTTTTCGGTGGGGGAGTTTTCTCTCCGCAAAATTATAATATACTATATGTCATCAAAAGGCTGTAGTTGCTCAGTTACAAAGCACCAGAAGGCGAGTGGGCCTGCCAGCTCGGGTATTCAAAAGTTGCTTTTTGCCCGGTTGATCAGGTCCCATTTTAAAAAAGAAGTTGGCATTTGGAACTTTTGCTTGTCAAAAATGTACGGCTATGACTGTGAAATCAATGTATTGCATCAGGGATCATAGTATAGTGACATTAATGAGCTCAGAAAATGCAAAACGATGGTGGAGATGGCCTTTAAGGAAAGGGGGTGGGGGCGGGCGGGTGAAGGAAAAATTGGTAAAAGGACGGCTCGGGTGAAGCCCATACCGACCTGCTCTCACTGGCTTGCTCCTTCTTCTGTCGGACTCTCAGCCACTTCCTCAGCAGGAAGCGCTTGCGCTGCGGCGAGGCGCTGGGCGTGGAGCAGTTGGACCAGGAGGAGACGGCGTCTTCATCGCTGGACGGCGTGATCTCGATGGAAGGCAGCTGGAGGTACTCTTTGGAGCCCGAGCGCGACCGGGCGTGCGGGCGACCGTCCGCCGGCTGTCCCCTCTCGCTCTCCCGCTCGCTGGCCACGTTCCTCATGCGCCGCATCTTGAAGCGCTTGCGGCGGAGGGTGGGGGTGGACGAGCTGGATCGCACGGAGACGTCTGACACGGCGGTGTTCCCGCCGTCCGAGCAGTCTGGCCCATCGTTTGGGACACTCACCTGGAGCGAAGGAGGTCGAAGCGTTTCGCTCATGACCTTCAGTGGCCGAGCTCCTTCGGTCTTTCGATACGGAAACACCCGGTTCCTGTGGATCCTGCAAGGGATGCAAATCTACCGACCGTCTCGTAAAGGGCTTATGAACTATCGAAAGCTGCTCTGCCAAGGTTTTTTCAGCTGATTCAAGGAGGCACAAAGTGAGAATCTCAACGCCGTCTCGCCGACCCCATGTCAGCCCTGCCTGTTTGCTGGATGGCGTAGGGAAGCCCTCGAAGATGTCAGCAAGAAGATCCCGAAGATCGCCCTGTTTTGACGCCGGGGTTCCGCTCCGGCTCCGTTGACTCGCGGGTTGACGGTCTGTGAAGAGCAGTCTTGCCGCAGTTAAGTCCGTCTCTCAGGCTAGAGAGGAGAGGGCTGGATTAGATAACAAAGGGGGCTTCTGTTCTGAGAGCAGCAGATGAAACATGTATAAGGTCTGTCAGGGAGTGTAACACAACTCCACTGCGGGTTCTCCCTGGGGACCGGCGGGCCAAGTTACACGTGCTCACGCACACGTTCTCTGAAGCCACCGGCCGAGCCGCCAAAAAGTGCTACTGTAGGCTTCGCTCCTGTTGCTGGTGCTAATGATGAAGGCACCGAGTGTCAGCAGTTGAATATTAATGTGGACAGAAGTGAGGGGTGAGGTGAAGGCTCCGGGGGTTGTGCGTCGTCAGTTCGCTTTTAGCCCGGCGCTTTGGCGGCGGAGGATGGTCGCGGTTGATTTACATCCGTGGTCGAGGTAGACGTTCTGCACTGATGGTGATAATGTAAAGCCAACACATACGCACACAGGAGGGCGTGCATGCGCGCACACGCGCCCGCGCGCATGCGCACACACACACACACACACACACACACACACACACACACACACACACACACACACACACACACACACACACACACACACACACACACACACACACACACACACACACACACACACACACACACACACACAAAATAGATAAGCAAAGGCTGATACATACAAACAGACAAGCAACAAAATAAGCAATCAAAGGATTCAGATGGTGAAGATTGGCTGCACATAAACATGCATGCACATTCACACACGCATCGCAACCTATGTATCTAATTAAACGTCCAAAACTAAGATAAGATGATCTACACTAACTGCACCGCTCAAAATCCACCACCACCACCACGCACCATCTCAATATATGTATTTTCTCTTACCTGTGTGCAAGTTAAACTACCTGGCCACTGACACATAACTTTTTAGCCCAAATATCACCCTTTCACCACGTTTTGACCTTTTACGAGGAACCTTAAATGTTACAGACTAGCTGCCTGGAGTATAATTTAATAATAACCTCTTTTTCAGTTTATACAGGCCCTGCCAGCACTAGTCAGCTTTGCTCAAGTTAACACCAGAGGATAGGGGATAACGGAGAGGATGCATTAGGGCTTCCCTGCTGCTAAAAAACATGTAAGAGTGCAAAGCTACGACTAGAATGGAACCCACGGGAAAGCAAAGCAGGCGGGGTGCGGAGGGCACCTTTTCGCGAGACACATAAGGGGAGTCAACAGTAAACACCACCATCTGTCCACTTTTCAGAGCCAGCTACTGAAGTATTAAAGGGCCTCAACACCCACACAAGAGTTTGGTGTTATTTTGGCCGAGCAGACCTCTTCTCAGGTTGAAGCTGGGCGGAGCTGTGTTGCAAATTTGCTGAGGTCATAAGACTGCTCACACCGCAAAACACCCAGAGCCACACTCTCCATCAAAACCTCAAAACTCCTGTGTGGGTGTTCAGCTTGTTTTGTGTCCCAATTGGCCGGTTGTTGACCTTCCACGAGCTGATAGCGAAGCAAATAGAAAGGATAATTATTTTGTGCCTTCTACTAATTGTGCTTGCTCGAGGTTTAATCATTTTGAATCAACATCTTGTGTTTATGTGTTTAGTGTCATTTGAAATAGGCACATGTGACGACGGTAAAAATAAATCGTGTCTCTCTGCAAACTAACTCTTACCATTGCTTTTCCACCAATCTGTCTGTGTAAACACTGTTATCAGAGTAACAGAGATAGCCGACCCATTATTCCTGGATTTGTGATCGTAGACCTAAGAACAAATATTTGACTTTGACCAATTTGTCTTTAACCAATGCTGCTCTTTAAAGATCAATCGAAATACTACTGGCTGTCTGGGCATGATCAATGTACAAATGGACAAATTAATAGTGTTGATGACAGATGACTTGAAAGTAAAGTTCAGAGGTAGAATTGAGACGAGCATTGGATAAATACGATGATATAAACATGTAAAAATATATAAACTAATATGTAAAAATGAAGCAACCCTAGACATTAAAAGCAATCCACGTGTATATTCTATGATCCCCATATATATTAAGAACCGCTGAAAAAGTCACACAGCTTATATATGTGATGTTAGGTCATAAATGAACTTGTTTGCAAAGTGGGTACAAATGAATGTAGGTTTCCTGCTCTGATGAAATATTGAAATATTACAGGTATGCAGATAGTTCAACTGAAGTTCAGACATGTATAATTCATGTTAAATATGTAAATAAGTATTTGTAAACTGCTCTGTTGTAAATGCAGACACAAAGACATAAAGCTTACCCCCCAAAAAAGTAAATAATGAAATAGATAAACCCTCACATAAGGAATGTGTGGACTTCTGGCTTATACTGAGTGTTTGACCTGGAAACTGAGTGTGTGTGTGTGTGTGTGTGTGTGTGTGTGTGTGTGTGTGTGTGTGTGTCTGTGTGTGTGTGTGTGTGTGTGTGTGTGTGTGTGTGTGTGTGTGTGGGCAGGCCTTGCATTAAACATGACAAGACAGCGTTTCCGTTTACAGCTTCACACGTTGGAGCTGCTGCCGGACAAGCTGTGGGAGAGAGATAGGCTCGGGCTCAGGTGAAAAGGTCAAGTCGCAGCCCAGCGCTCGGCGTGAAGTTATCATTTCGCTGATCAAATAGTTGATCGGAAGAAAATTGTGCAATTTAAATTTCAGTAACAGATTATTTGTTTATTTCATCAATCTAGATGCGTCAATGTGTAAGTGTGTGTGTTTAATAAATTCATACAATAACTTGAACTTTTGAAAGAAGGCTAAAATGATCATGAAATTATTGCTGACGATTGTCAGGCAAATAGTTGTGATAAATTAATTAATTCTCTTTTTCCTTAATTTCATGCCACTATTACAGTACAAGCCTATAATAGTGTGATTATACATATCCGCCATGGATATGTATGTAGGAGAGTCATTGGCACTGGACATAGGAACATAAAATCTGGGTAGATGGTTAATTTTCCTTAACCCAACTGATGGAAACACACCTGATTCATTCTATTTATTGCACCATTGGCTTGTGTTGCAAAATGTATGTAGGAACCAAAGAAAACGGCACAGAATATATATATATAATCCACATTATTAACCCCAAGCAACGAAAATAAACCAAACAATACACTATAAACCAGGAAAATAAACAATAACAATTTGGCAATATACAGTAAATCTTATGATAAACAACAAATATAAACCTATTGTGACCAGCTCACCTAATTCTACTCAGGCGATTATGTAACAACTGTGACAGCTCTAGATGTTGCAGAACAACATCATATCTGCAAACCAGGGCACAAGTCTGAACGGCTCCATGAATAAAGATCAGAGCGTCGCCGCGGGCCGCAGCGGAGCACTATTTATACACCTGTACAGTACGAACGCAGGCTAATGGCCACAGCGTGCAGCTGGAAGGACCCCGTTGATCCCCGTCTCCCGGTGTCCGTGCACTGCCTGCACTTTGCCATGTGTACATCACTGGAGTCACCAGACGGACCCACCGCTGAGCCGCTTTGCTGTTTCAGCTGAGACGGGGGAACACGGCCTTCCACCGCCGCGGTCCGGATCCACCCCATAAGCCGAAGTCTCACGCGTCGCGTCAGGTCCCGCCGCCAAAAAGGTCTGCTCCCTCCGTTCCCTCCCGCGGCTCTATTCTTAGCTCCGTGTGGCAACGTGACGTCAGAACGAGGCGGGCGCGCGGAGCCGTGATAAGACTCCCCTGCTTTCACGGAGGCAGCCATAGGTGGTCAAGGCTGAACGGCACAGCGGGGTGCGAGAAGTGTTTCGACTGAAGCTTTTAGAGCCAAAACGGAGGGCTGGAGCATTTGCTTGTTGTGTTGTAATTATGTAAAAAAAAAAAAAATCTATTCATCTATAAATCATCCATAATTTTCGGCTGGAACCTGAAATGGGATACTCTGAATAATTATTGTTAAGAAACAGTTTTGAGAGACCATTAAAAGATTATCTTTGTGTGGGTTAGTCTGGCTGATGTTTTTTTTTTTTTTTTTTTTTAAATGGCTATGGTCTGTAATTTGTAACAAAGAGTCCTTAAAGGAGACACACTCGGCTGCTAACCAAGAGTTGGCAAGTACACCAGAAAAAAACTACAGAGTCAACAAGAGCTGTTGCAGTTATTATATAAATAGGTTATCACAACTATTTCAGCCGATCACTATCATTTTGACAAAAACGTGACACGCCACAGTCACGTTTCCCTCTAAATTTCCATGGACATTTTAAGCCGACGTTGGAAATGTCACGATAAATAGAGAGCAAACGTGGCGCTTCTGTCGGTTTGGTTCGGAGGCAAATCAAACCCCGACACCAACACAAAGCGCCCGCGTGATGAAAATGTGGAAAATAAACAAATGCTCTCACTTCATGCGACGTGCCGAGCGAGAAGATTTCATGAAGAGACACGAAGCCAAGGAGGGTGTTCAAATGCACCGAAAGAGTCTGCATGGATATTGGAGAGTGGAGTGCAGTGTGTTGTTTGGACAGTCGATGTTAAAATGACAGTGTGCCGCGGGGTGAGAGGTGAACCGCCGAATGAAACATGGCGGGTACAAACCATTCGGAGGCACCGTGACCCGAATGCAGCCAGGCCAGCGATAAGCAGGTTGTGGCTGCGGTTGTGAATGACAAGACTGTGGCCTGCTTCTCCTCATTATTTTGGTCAACGGTTGCCGTGGTTTCTGGTCATTTCTTGGTGTATTTGCGTTTGTTTGTTAATGAGGTATTATTTTCGTCCCATATGCCCTGTTGCAAATTTGTTAATGCAAATATTATAGAGATTCAAGATTCAAGGGATTTTGTTCGTCACATACATACGTTCACACAATTATGCAGTGAAATGTCTCTGCAACGCACCCGGAGATTATGCACAATAGTTACTAAACAGAACATAACAGCTAATTCCTACCTAGCAACTAACTGGAACTAACTGATTTCTAAAACGTAATGCAGTTGGTGAATAGAATAATATAAATAAAATAAAACATGATTCAAAAGGTAATACAGAGTGGGGGTACAAAATAGAAGGGGATGGAGTTATGTACAGTATATGGGATAGGCTAATTGTATATACAGATATGTGCAGTAAAGTGCATGTGAATAAAGTGAGCATGGAGATATAATCAAGAAACAAGCAAACATATATGACATACATACATATTTGTATATACTGTATGTATGTATATACTTCTATATGTATGTGTATGTATACATACAAATATATAGTGTACTGATAACTAAAATCATGGATTGAAATGAACAAAAGACAGAAGACTACTAAAATATTTCTGAAATCGTGAAACTGACATTTTGGGATGGTGAAAACCTATGGTCAATTCCCTCAGGTCAACAGCACAAACAAGGAACCGCAGGGACGTGAAAGGTGCTACGTCATATAATGTTCCTAATGCCATATTCCAAGGCATAAAGAAAGTAAAGTGAGTGATGATGCAATATAGTAGTATAGTAGACTACGTTGAACTACACCAAAAACATAAACAAAAAAGTTTCATACAGCAAGGTGAGATATGGGATGTCAGAATCTGGGAAATATAATAAGCGATGTTAATCTACGAAAGATGCTATCTCTCGCCTGTCCTTTCCATTTCCCTTTCCTGTTCTACTTAAAAAATCATTAATAGTTGACTTTAATAATAATACTTTCCTAGGGCAGAATGAAATCTGATTGCGTGACGATGAAGGAAGGCGTATTCAATTCAGAATTAATCACAGACGCCTCAGAGTCCCGAGATCCTCCAACGGCGTGGATGTACGACGCACAGACGGTGATTGAAATTTAAACAGGTTTCAATCAGATTATAAACGCCGCGAGCCATATTTACCGACACATGAGCACGAGATTAGAAAAACCTAAAGTGTGTCCTCGCGTGAAGTTTTCCGCAGCGCACTTTCAAGGGCGAGGGTTCTCCTCGCCTCCGTCTCGGGAACATCTGCGCCGAGCGACTTGGATGGGCTTGGTCAGCGCCCGGCAGACGGCACGGCTTCCTGCTGTTTTTCCATCGCTAAGCGAGCCGGGCCTCTGTTTCCAGCACGCCTATGGAGGTGATTCCGTCTTGATCCCGAAACCCAAGCGCCTTGTCTCTTCTTTTTTCTAGAATGTTCTCAGTACGGAAACAAGGGGCGAGTACTTGGCCAAAAGCCAAAGAGAATCGAAAATCGAAAAGACTCAAGGGCCAAATGAAGGTGAGTTGATTCAAATTGAAGACTTTTGCGGTCAGTGAAACCGCACACTAAATGTCTGGATTCCAGTCATTCCATTCGGGTGAAGCCGAGCGGCAAGTGAGAGTTCGGCGTTCGA
Source organism: Zeus faber (assembly GCF_960531495.2). Classification (NCBI taxonomy): domain Eukaryota; kingdom Metazoa; phylum Chordata; class Actinopteri; order Zeiformes; family Zeidae; genus Zeus; species Zeus faber. The sequence continues at coordinate 10,389,886 of NC_137197.1, forward strand.
CGTTTCCCCATAAATATTTCAATCCGACGCCGAACATAGCTAACGACATCCAGTGAAACGCAATTAGGTCAATGAAAAATAAAAAATAAAATGAATCCGGGACAAAGCTAATGGACACATGCGGCACCGCAAAATGCAAAACAAAAAAATTATAATAACTCACGACCACGCCAATGACAAAATCCAGAAAGTACACAGTTGGCAATGGCAATGAAAAAAAAGATGAAAGCTTGCAGCACCAACTGACACCCCCCCCCCCCCCAAAAAAAAAAGAAAAGAGCCGTGTGTGGAAGCACTTTGATTTTATTGAAGATGATTAAGGTTGTTCACAGTTGTCTCCAAAACACGGCTGCTAACGCGTTCATTATGCATGCAACCATTTTCCCCCAGCACAAACACCTAAAAGTCAGACTTCACTTTGACAATCCAAGATTTTGGCAGCAGCCAATAAGATAAGAAAAAAATAAAGTTTGAGTAAATCTATTGACTCGGAGAACTGCACTTTCAACGACGTTTTTTTTTTCCCCGGACCGTGTTCGTGCCGACAAATGAATGTTGTGGCTCAACATGTTTTCGTTTGGGCAGCACGAGATCTTTTACGTGCGGCAATGTTTTTCCGTCAAGTTCATATTAGAAAATGACAGTCGACAGTCCACACCCGGACATAAAAAGAGGCATTGTTTAACAAGTTTAGAATCCATCCTTGTGTTCTCATGGTTGTTTCTTCGTGCTACTAGTTATCAACCAACGGTATTCGTTTGGAAAATCAGAAAACGTCCTTATTTGGAAGTCAATCATCAAAAATAAACTCAAAAAACCATCCTATTCTAAGGGAAATGATATAGATAGTGTTACCTTGTTGAGCTGTGACATTAACTGAGAACTAAAATATACTTGATATTATCAAATGATGGCGCGGCGGACGAGGGGGCGTGGTTAAGCCGCGCAAACTGATCCTTCCTTTTATTTTACGCCCCTTGGTTACGTGTGTTAATAAAACTCACGCCATGCCGGCGCCCCCACCGCCGGGAAGACCCCCTCCCTGAACCCGTACATGTGGGTAGAGACTCCCACAGTCGGTTGGATGAGATGAGGTGTTGGAATAGATAGTTCGTTTTGGACTTATTGCTAATTGCCTTAGTGTCAAGACTCCAATGTTTCCCAGAACTGATGCACATTTTCCAATGACTGTGGAATGAAACAAACCTTTCAGAGGAGAGTCATTCCCGTTGCCCAGAGGTCCAGCAAACACACTGTGACCATCGACGCCGGGCTGTTTTGAAAGCACCTCATCACCAGACACTTCATTCCTATCCCACGCTGTCAAGTGCATCTGCAGCAGCTACCGGACGACTGACAAACTCGGATGCGGATAGATGCGGAAGAGTAGGAGTTGGCAATATGTCAGAGTATTATTGAGCCGAGATTCTCATTAAAAACTATACATTTTGGGTCTTTACTTTGGATTGCCTTTTATAATGGTTACGCATGGTTGAGAACTCAAGCACCGTACAGTAGCCAGAATTAGTCACCGTGCAATTAAAGCGATGACTTTGCACGGGCTGGGGTTGGACGTGTTTGAGAAGTTCACATAGGTCATCTTGGTATGAATAGAGCTTTTCCATCAGAAGCGTCCTTTCCCGTTCGATTCTCGTCACGCCCCAGCATGATTCACTTCACGGTCAGAACGGTAATGACAGCGGGGGCAGCTGAGAGGCCACGGCCGAACCGCTACAGCGGCCTCACATCACGACCGTGGCCCTGTCTGCTTTTATGGTCTGGGATGAACATTGCTTTTGAGCTCGACTCGCGTAAAAAACAAGGGCTATTTCTTGAACCATTTTGTGGCGGTGGAATCAGTCACTGAGCAGGCCCGTAAGGTGCTGGTCGTCCAGGAAGGACGGTAGAACCGGTGCCACTGAGGAAGCATTAAAGGTGAGAGTGGGATTAATCATTGGGCAGAACTGTGCGGTACTGGCGGCGGTCATTAGGGATGGAGGGTTAGCCACTGGACATGGTAGTTAAGGTTTACCGCTCCACATGTAAACACGATATGAATCTCAATGCATCTTGATTTTTTTGATTTCTATACGTTATGAAAGTGAACAGATGGCGGTGTGCTATGCTCTAATGACGGGATTCTGCGGCAAGGGAGGCCCACGCACCGCAGGTTCCCGCCGCTCAAGATTCAAGATTCCAGATTCAAGAGGTTTATTCGCCACAGCGACGGCATCAGCCTAATTACCCTGAGAGGATATGAGGACACGCGTACCGCCGCTCTAGTGTGTAACACTGAACAAAAACTCAGGCTTTCAACAACGACAAAAAGGGCAAAAATCTTTGGGACACAACTTGGAATGAACTGGGGGATTGGCTTTGCGCTCTTGCTCAAGTGCTTTTTCCGATGTGCACAGTACGCCCATATGATCACTGATCAAGTCGGCGGTCGTCCGTCTTCACTTGTGACTTTAACTCGTACTTACTGTGATTCTAACATTCACATGCCACAGGTTATCGCTGTACTGTCTATTTACGTTTCACCATCCAGCCGGTTTAGTCTTATTTATCCTCTACATTGTACAGAATTTATTTGAACCCTTCAAATGTGAACAAAATGTCCTTTGTTGTCTTCAACACCTCATGGACACAACTCAAATCCCTAATCAGATTTTACAGGTAAACACCTGCTTTCTGTCTTATTTTAAACACATACAGCACATCAACTCACCATCCTGACACCGATGGCAAAACCTGAAACCACTAATTTAATCAGATACAATCAGGGCCCGATCGGCATATCGGCCGATATTTTGGTTCCGGAGAACCACCCTAATCAATTGAAATTTCACCGATAAGAGTGCTGATGAAGGTTATAAGGTTATAAGACACATCAACAGATTTAGAAGTAGGTAAAGTTCCAAATGTTCTTAGTACTCTCCACCGCTTCGCTAAATCTTGAATGAAGTCAATATGCGTCCGTGAACATTTAATTTCAGCAAGATTAAATCTAATCTTGGGAGAATATTAAGCAACCATAAAAGGATTGTCAGTGTGGACAGAGAGCTGGCAGAGACTGCGGAGAAATGGACATGGGGGATAGGCCTGGTATAACTTTATATTCCTCCCCGCCGGGGTTTTAGCCCTAAAATTACAATTTTAACATTCCTCAGTCAACTGCCCCGAGTCAGTCGAAAAAACATATTCCGTGTTTGTGTCCTCACACACGGAGTTCACTCGCAGCTCCAAGGCAACGGGTCCGAATCGTGTCTGTTTTATTTTAGTCCCAAAAGGTTCTAAAGTTGATGAAATATTTCTGAGGGCTCTCACATGCGACGTTTAGTCCGTCTGAATGGAAGCCTTGTTGTTGGGAACGTTCGACAATGAGGGAGTACTCTTTGGACTTGCATTTAATTTGAGGACAGGTAGTAGAAAGCCGCGTTCTAACTTTTCGGATAAAATAATAACGAACGGCAAGTGTATCGGCTCTCGTCAGCGCCCTCCCCGTCCTCCACCCTGCACCACCAGGGCTCCTACATCACCCACCATGCAAATCTCTTAAAGCGACCGGCCCCCTCACTACCGGATCTGCAAACCCCGCCCCCACAGGATCTGCCCTGGAATTGTTTTTAAAAAAGACAGACAAAAACAGAACAGTTACACATGTTGATGTGTTTTAAAAAAAATTTTTTTATGAAATACTATTTTCATTTTAGATTTGTTAAATAAACATGTGCATACAATTCCATAAAGGGCTCTGAACAGAGTAGCAGTGCCTCTTATGATAATAATCATTTGTGTTAGTTATTTGAGTTGATTATTGAAATTGGTTCAAACTGATTTTATTTTAGTTGGGTTATAATTGAAAGTATTTATTTTGTCATAGATTCAATGTTTTTCATACACATCCATGTTCATTTTGTTCAATAAACTTTCTCCCAAAAGCGGAAAAGCAATATATAAAAAAATATTGGCAGATAATATTGGTTACTTTACGAGCTTCCATTTAAAGCATATCTGCTTCTTAAAGAGCAATAAAGAATTTATTCAATATTTTCTAGAATTATTTGTACTTGTTTATTCAGAGTTGTAAGTTCCGAACAACAGGAAAAGCTGGCCAAGAGTTGATACCACAGTTATCAAGTGAAAATGTGAAAGTTCGAGAAAGATTTACCAAAGTGAAACAATGCAGACCATCGTCGTTGATCTCATTGAGGCGAGATGAAAACAACAACAGACCAACATCTGTTTGAACCAACAACAACCACAGCACTTCCGTTCCAGTTTGGAGCAATTTTTCCAGAGCTCGACACGGTTAAAAATAGCTGAGGAAGAGGGGCCTTTACCAGGAAATGCGCTGAACTTTATCGCGGTTTATTTGGACCAATGGCGTTGCACAGTGCTCTCATGCGGATCGTTTCAGTTGCCGCAGTCCAACAGCACCGCGGCCCTTTTTAAAAACTAGTATAAAAACAAGGGAGCAGCTCGTCACAAAAAGCCCCGTTTAGACCCATCCACGGCTACACATAGAGATTACTGTTTGACGCACGGACTCGCGGGGACTCCAGCGCCGTGGACTTGATACAGAGGCTGTGTTGACCTTGAAACGCCCTCTGTTCACCAGTTGCCCTCAACACATGGCGTCCCGCACGCGGTCGCTCAGGGGGCAACATGACAGACGTGCGCCCAACCAGCACGACCCAACAATGGACAGCTACCAATCAGATTGGGAGCCTTTCAACTTTCACTCCACTACATTTCAAAGCAAGTGTCTGTACTTTTTACTCTACATTTCTAACACAACTGTGTATTATTAAGTTATTTGTTTGTTGTTGATAGATTGTTTTTTTTATATATATATTTGTTATTGGGATTTCTATTTATAAATCAAAAGCATGCCAAAGCGAGAGGAAAGGAGGATTTACATTTTTATTTGTCAATAACTATGACACCACCTTCTTATATTATTTGTTTTGTAGATAATCAGGATCTGCATGAGCACTCATCTGCAGGAAAAAGGTACACTCCATGCTCTGTTACATCAGGGCATTGGATACGACAAGTCCATGTGTTTTTAATGCTTTGGGTAGATTTGAAGGTGCAGTGTTCAGAACATACGGAGCGGACTTGGCAGAAACGGAATTTAATATTCACAAGTATGTTTTTCGTGACCTTAGAAGGAGACGTTTTTATCGACATACTTTAGGGAGCGGGTACACTTCACGGAGGCCGCCATGTTGCACCTCCATGTTTCTACAGGGGGCCCACAACGGACAAACCAAACACTGGCATTAGGGAGCGACTTCCGTACGCTTCGCGGCCACGGTCTCTTCCACAGAGGCCGCCGTGAGTTGGTTGCGATCTGCCGCCTCACCGCTTTTTGCCACTACATTCTACGTATTGCACCGTTAAGAAACAACCACCTACAAAGCACTTAGCGTTGTGGAAATGTCAATGTCGTACTTTCCCCTTCATAACAGTCTTTTCGTGTCAGGGTATTTGTAGTTTTACTTAAAAGTAAAACGCCTGAGTAGCATGCATAAGCCATTTAAAAAAAATAAAATAAAATACACACACACACACACACACATATATATATATATATATATATACATATACACACACACACACACATATTTATCTCTCTCTCTCTATAGATATAAAAAGTAAAAGCCAAATAAAATAAAGAATTATACGAACATAAATTGTAAATATAAATTGTGTGTGTGTGTGTGTGTGGGTAAATATTTTTTTTATATATTTAGATGTATTAATGTTTTAAAAATATCAAATAGAATAAAAAAGGGGACAAGTGCGCAGCAGCAGCAGCAGCAGCTGCTCGCTTGGTCCGCAGTGATGAAGCTGAGATTGGTGAAAAGTTTCAGATGTTGGATAGTTAAGACTAAATCATGTGTTTTAAACGCGTTTATAGAGATTATACACGAAGCACAACGGAGATGTTTAGCCTAACGTGAACTTTTCTTTTGTTGTTGTTGTTGTTGTTGTTCTTGTACTCGCCATCAAAACATCTCCTATAGTAATCATTTAGCAGCAGAGTGCCGCACAAAGCGCTTACCGTTCACGTTCCGCCGGTCAGTCCGTCTAGAGCCACGCCACACGGCTGGTTTTTACTCCACATCCACTCGGCCGACCATGACTAAAAACACCGCCGTGCCGGACCGGTCGAATCTGCCCTGCGCGTCATGTTGTAGGCGGGGAAAGAGAGCACCGCGAGCCCCCGGTGCCCTCCGCAGAGGGGAGCCCGGCACCCGGCAGAGCGCACCACTGAGCGGGGGCCTATCAGCGGTCTGCACGCTGACCCACCGGAGGACCGACCTCCCTCATTTTAACCTCTTAGTGGCACCGGAGGGATGGACCCTGGGTTATATCGCACATGCACCGACACAGAATAGGCCACATCTGCTGAAGCACTAACGATGTCGTATATGGTGAAGTTAAAGTGGTAATCCGTGAGATTATTTATATATATATATATATATATATATATATATATATATATATATATATATATATATATAAGGTTTGTTTCCACCATTGGTGGCGGAGTTAGTTGTGCACTGTAAACTGTTATTATGGATGGACAATCTCAAAATAGAACACCACCCTCCGATTTAAAAAACATGAGAAATGTGTGCGTGTGTGTGTATGTGTGTGTGTATGGACTGTATGTAGCCTATCTTGAGTTTGTCTGTACATGTGTCGGTGTGCGCACATAGTTTAAGCGAGTGTTTCGATAACATGAAACATATACTGTACGTACATTTTTTTTAATATATTCTTACATCACTCCACCAAAGCGATGTAGGATTAAAGACAAGCAAGCTAAGTAGAACATTATAATTAAAAATGAAAAAATAAAAACAAATTTCTGTTTATATAAGGAGGAAAACCAAAAATGTAACTGGTGGAAGCACAAATACACTGATAATAGACATCTATTAAATAATAGATGTCTGTTATTACTAATAGACATCTATTATTTAATTAAATGAACTGTATTAGGAACACATAAGGAGAGGGCCTGCTCGTGGAGTGAGCTAGAGCACGGTGCCCTTTAATTTAGTCTCCATTATGAAACATGCACACAGGGCCGGCTCTAGCCTTTTTGGAGCCCTCGGTGAGATCTGTACTGTTGAAGGTTCCCCCCCTTAGGCCCACGGGTCATAAGGGAGGCCACTGCCACAAAATTCCTTATAGGTGCATCCACCCCCCCCCGTGCACGCTGCATAGCTTACCGCCCAAACTCCACCCAACCTGCCCTCCGATTCTGCCAGCTCACCTCAACTCAACCCCATTAACAAAACATTAGTCTTATTCCTGCATTCTGGTCAATTTTTATGCAAGTTAATCACAAAATAGCGAGCCAACAAAAAACATTTTAAAAAACAAATCTAGCTTTCCTCAACTAAAGTAACAATAGCAACACCTTTACGTTTTTTATTTTTTACTTTTTTAGTTTGTTATCCACTTTAAAATTCAATAACACATACCAATAGATTTTTTTTCAAAAACATTAAAAAAAAACTAAAAAAAAACATCTGGGGTCGCCCAACATCTTTATAGTTTGTATTCTCAAAATATATATACAGTGGTGTGAAAGAGTCTTTGCCCCCTTCCTGATTCCTTACTTTTTTGCATGTTTGTCACACTTAAACGTTTCAGATCATCAAACAAATTTAAATATTAGACAAAGATAACACAAGTAAACACAAAACCCAGTTTTTAAATGAAGGTGTTTATTATTGAGGGGAAGAAAATCCAAATCTACATCGCCCTCTATGAAAAAAATAATTGTTTGATGATCTGAAACATTTAAGTGTGACAAACATGCAAAAATATAAGAAATCTGGAAGGGGGCAAACACTTTTTCACACCACTGTATATAAAAAAAGAAATTCTTCCATCGTTTCATATGGAAATTTTTTTTTAATCTTCTTTCATTTTTATTTCCTCTTCTTGGCTTGGCGCCCCCATGGACGATTGGCGCCCAATGCTCAGAACCCGCCCTGCATGCACAACCTCTTCTATCCACTGTATACTGTGCCACGTCCATCATGCACAGACATGGAAACAAAATCTCGGTTTCAGTTAGGTTGAGGTCAACCTAACCATCAGTAAACCGGCCACTTCTGACACACAGCACAAAAAAAGGGTATAATTATACTCCGGAGTGGACTGTTATGTCACGACTCATGAAGCCCGACCCTTCACGCCTCCGTGGGTCTCTGGGAACAAGGGGTTAAAGGCTGCAGACGACTATGTGGGCAGTCTGTCTGACATTGGGCGATGTTGTTGTGCGTTTGTGTGTCTCCAACACAGCGTCGTCAGACAGTTTCCCCCACTGTGCCCCGAGCACGGCTGCGTGCACGCGCCGCTTCTTGATGCGTGGACAACCTGAACAATGTCTTCATTGAAGGCAAAAAATATGGAGGATTCTGAACCGTCACCATGTTCTATTTCCTCCCTATTCGGTGATTTCGTAGACTTCAAAAACTGCTCTCTGTTTCTCTCCTTCATTGGTGACTGCTGGCGCTCGACTGCGTGCTGTCCTCCACAGGGAGTTCAGTCCAGGCTTTCTGAAACATTGAGTTCATCATGGCCTTCAAACCTCGGTCTCTGGATGGGGTTTCAAACAATCTTCCAATGATAAAATGACCGTAATGAGTGAGTCTGGCTGCAACCCATTTCTTTAGCATGCAGGGTGTCAATGTGTCCTCCGGACATAATGTCTAGTAATAGAGTTCTCAACAATAAAGACTTTTAATGGGTGTAGAGGATTTTTCACCAAAAAAAACCAAAAAAAAAAAACCCAATAGACATTAAAGCGACCCTGCCCAAGTTCTGATAAGATGAATTAGTCAGGCAAGACTTCTACAAAGTTCCAGTGACCCTATTATGGAAGATATTACGCAGCAAAAAAAGATGGGAGAACATTTCTAAATATATGACATTTCAACCAAAGGAAATAAAATGTTCACTTCAAAGGCACATGACTCGCGCTTTATAAAATCAATGTATGGTTTAGCGGGAGTCGTCAGAAACGGCCCGATCAGACCCGCACACATCAGAGGCAAATGACTGATGCCACAATTTGACCTTGATATATAATGGCTATATAAATGATAAAAAATATATTTTGATGAGTCATCTCTATATAAATCTCGGTTATTTTACATGAGATGAAAAGCTTCTCAAAGTAAATGTAATTGTATAGGTCAGCTTCACCTATCTCTCTTAATAAAGGAGTCATGTGACGGGGCAATTTCATTTGGATGAAAAATTGCTATCGAAACGTATTTAAATTTCTAAAGTACAATATTTAACTGAATGGCTTTGTCATCAATTTCTATTGTGAACGGGCTGGACTTTGATGGGTCAGTGTTCTTAAGAATAAAGAGGACAGTCCCTAATGTGCAATCACATCTTGCCCTCCGCCGACATCCCATAACTCATACGCCATCGCTTCGTTCAACACGTTAAGCAAGATTAAAAAGTTACATAAGGTTGTTTTTTTTATGGTTATGGTTTTTTTATATATATACCTCATAAACCTGTATGATCGATGTATCTCGGCAAAGAACGGACTCGATTATTAATATTTTATCCAAAGGAAAAACGATGATCAAAAAAATAGGAGGACGCTTCAGCCTTCCCCGGGCAATTTCAAATGTTGCATCACCTTATTGATTCGAGGCAGATTTAGGGCTGTCACATTCAGACTCATCCTTCAAGCGGAGCAAAGTGACCTGAGGCGTATTGCGGCAGTGAAGGGCAAGCTGCCTCAGATTGGCAGCCTCAACAACAGCATTGGAGACGGAACAAAAAAGCAGAAAAAAATAAAAATAAAATCCAACTTGTCTAGTTGGCCTTCAGTGAACCACTGTTTACAGCCTGTGGCAAATCCGTTCTAAGGATTGCGATCCAAGAGGAATGGAGAGAGAGAAGGATCATCGGGCGTGATTGAAGGTATATCGATGAGAGATTATTTTCTACTACATTCTCTATTCTTCTGTACACGTGCGCGGAAGAGAAGATGAGGGGGTTGCACCGGGCTCGCCCGGGTAATTGCACCCTGTCCTAACGCGGCGTTCAACCTAAGTTCTGGCAGGCGCAGAAGGATGGGGACGCACGAGTCGGTGGTTTGTTGTTCTCTTCTCTCGCACCGCTTCATGAAAATACCTTTTTTCCCCCCATGTACACACTTTCTGTGCAAGATATGAAGTAATAAATACACGTGTGGGTGTGTGAGGGAGACCATTTCGCTTGGTTTCCACAGTAACGATGGGAAGTTGAGAATTTTTCTTTCAGTGCTATATTTAACCACTTAATCTACAGAGTGCTCAGGCTACTTCGCATCTTTTCATTTAGTTGATAACTGTGAAATAGTCTTCAAGCTAAACAGTGCCGTGAGCGTATCCCTGGGCAAATCATAGTATAGCATGTGTTTTATTGCTATAAAAGGTGTCACAACTGTTGGCATTGCACGCGTCTGATGCTTGCATAACTCTTCCCAGCAGCATGTGTTCCATTCAATAAAACACCATCAAATCCTTTGTTTCCTCTGATGGTTGCCACCTTGCACAACATACAGTATATTAAACTATGTCAAGCTATTTCTAGTCTCGGAGTCGTTAGGCTAAAGGTCACGCCAGTATTTTTGACCGCAATATTGCACCAAATTAAATGAATTACAAAGTAATCATCGCGATCTGTAGAAACCTGCGGCAGCAAGGTAAATATTCTTTTTCAACCGAGGATATAACCTTTGACATGTAAAATAGTGCGATGGACCAAATGCAAAGCGACTTTTGTCATGTTGAATTTTGCAAGGCCAATTCCTGGTGTGACCGTGGCCTGAGGATGCTAAGATCTTTGCCTGCCTCTACACTTGAGCGGTTGTTTTTCTACCTATTTGCATGAGCAAAGCCTTAACCCTATTTACTATTTGATGCTGCTGATGTGACAAGTAGCATTAGAACAGTCTTGCCAATTGGCAGCAGTATTTGCTGTTTTGTTCTTGCTTTTCACCACAAAAGCCATGCATCTTGATCTCTTTCCATTTGGGTCCTCACTACGAGCAGGATTCAGCAAGATTCCGCATGGATGGCGCCAGCAGAGAGAGAGCGGAGCTGACAATTTGTCGCACGGTCCTGGAAGGCATTCTGCTCCCTGCTCAGCACTCCTGTTAGTCTATATCTATCTATTTGGATGGCCAGACCAAGAGAGTGAATCAGGATGTGGAGACGGCGCTACACTGCCCCATAGCCTCCAAACCCCCTACCTGGGGCTCCCATCTGGTGCTGGCAGAATGTGGCCACACTTCTCTCCAGTCCTCTGATATGTTTTTTATCATTTGAACGCCCATAGAGGGTTCCAACCACTCTCTGTGCTGGAGCCAAAGCGACAGTAACGTTCGTGCATCTGAAGATGAGCCTTGGTATCCGCCACCAGTCCAACACACAGCACAGAGCTTTGATTCCATTCCAGGTTTTGTTGGCTGTTGGAGATCTTCCTCTGCGGATGGGGACCAGAAGCTGGCACAGTGTGGAACCCTCCACGGTAGTGAAGATGATCAACTCAGTCTCCCACCACATGTGCTTTCCCTTTGAAACCTGAGAATCCTGTTATATACAGTTATAGGGATGTTAACAATTAATTGACTATTGATTAATTGCTAATAAGAATTTAATCGAATGAGATTTGGTCTTATTGATAAGAGCTAAACAATTTAGCTGTCTTGTAATTGCATTAACAGGAGACTTTGTGGGGTGCAGGGCCTTTGGAGAAGAAAAACACCCAGCGAGGGAGTAGTAATACTCACCGGAACAACACAGGGCTGTGGAGAAAAAAAAATGCCAAGTGGAGTAGGAAGTAGTAGTAGTAGTAGATGGATGTTTCCGGAAGAACGACGAAACAAGAAACATGACTGCGCGCGATGCCGAGGAGGAAACTGCGATGCCGAGGAGGAAACTATGTGTTTATTGTTGCTCAACAACTAATGCTGCGTTCAGACGTACATGGTAGATGGCAACGGGATAACGGCACTTTCTGAACGGCACGGGGGGAGGAAAAGAAAAACCCGAGCGAGGGAGAGGTACGACAGGAAAACCAAACAAGCGATATGTTGCTACGGTGATGTCTCCAATAAAATATATTAAACGTAATTATTTTATTTCTGTTTATATATAAGAATTTTAGTGATTATGTTTAATTGTTGATTGACACTTGTACATTGATGATTTTAGAAACTGTATTAGCCTCTTGTTGTCCATATCTGCACCAGACTTGATCTGCTACATAACAGCCGTCTCATTCCGTCGCGGAGGACGGCAAAAACTGAAATATTTAACCCGTGCAAAGACGGGTCGAAATATTCCTGTATACACGAACTAGCTCAGCGAGTCTTGCCTCGAACTTCAACATTTTGAAATTAAATGAGGAGAAACTCTCCTTGGGCCCCACGAAATCTCAGAGTTGCGCGATGTTGCATAGGTCCCCACGCGCCATGGCGCCACCCCCTTGCGACGTCATTAGCTTTTATGTTATCAATTAATCAAATCAAATCAATTGTTTGTTAAGGTTAACAACTATCGATTGACGAAATTCATTTAAATTTGCATCCCTGTTCACTTATGCTGTTATCCAATAGTTTGCTTCCTTTGATTACTGCCACCTCCTGTCAGCTCTCTCTGATAATTTCTAGTCGGATGAGTCTTGAAATTACCACCCTTAAAATGTGCCAGTACTTTGCTAGCCTGTAACAAATGTGCAGTACTTTTGCTGCTTCTTTGCCTGAGCATTTATTATTTAATACCAGTTGTGTAAAGGCAAGCAGCATTAATCAGTTTGCCAGTTGGCAAGTACTATTTTTTGTTTTGTTCCTGGTTTTCTGGGTCACCATTAAAACCTGTGTTTAACGTTGGCGTTCACTGCGTTCACTATAGTAGAAACAGTCCACCACTTAACACATTTTAAATTGGTTTGTTGATCACTAGGATGCAGTCAACCACCTAGCGTTGCTTCCCCTATCGCCTGACCTAACTGAAGCTTTTAGAGAAGTTTGGGGACAAAGTGTATGAAGCAGTTATCAACTAACGTCATCCCTCAAAGAAATGGACCTTTTCGACTTGGAGAGAAATGCAATATCCCACGACACACAGTTAAAGACTTATATGACAGCATTCCAGGAAAGATTGGCGATGTTCTGAAGGCAAAGGACGGAACTACTATTTATTAGGTCCATGAAAATAATGGATTTCCAGGTCTTTGTTATTCCGTCCCACCCCCTGTAGATCTCATTTAGAAACAAATCAATTCAGGAAAAAAAATCTCTTGAATCAGAACACACACACACACACACACACACACACACACACACACACACACACACACACACACACACACACACACACACACACACACACACACACACACACACACACACACACACACACTTTTGCAATTGAAGAAATACAGAAATAAGAGTGGCGAGTTTCCATTTTACCGTCAAGTCCACCAAAGGCCAAAAACGACACAACAAAATGGATGTTATGACCCGACACTTTTCATTAGTTAAAAAGCACTGTTACTCTCTATCTGCAAATCTGTTATGCTCACTGACTCAGAATGGATGTGAACCCATAAGCACAACACAAAAACAACCAGGTAAGAAGTCAAAGCCCACAAGGTTTATTCCAAAAAACATGCAGGATTCAAAACCAGTACATCAGTCAGAAAAGGCAAACTTATCTGGCAGGGAACAGGCAGAGAATCAGGGTACAGCGAAACAGGCAGAGAATCATGGGTACAGCAAAACAGGCAGAGAATTAGAGTCCAGAAAGTCAGGCAGAGGTTGGGAGAGAAGGTACAGAATCAGGAAGTTGTTGTGGGAACGCCCAGCGTAATGCGATAGAGACAATCTGGCAGAGAACAAAGGGAAGTGGACTGGTATTCATACTGAGGGACGAACGAGGAAATGAGCTGCAGGCAGGGGAGACTATGGAAGAAAATTAGGGTCAAAAGTATTGTAGCTGGGTATCACCATATTTGAATGTGAAAACATTTAGAATGTGTACATATATTTTGTATTAATGCATTCAAATGTGTGAATGTGTGAAAATGTTTTTAATGTGTCATTTCTTTGTATGAATACATACGAGTTACAAATCAAATCTAAGAGTTACAAACCAAATCTACGAGATATAAATCAAATCAACAAGTTATAGATCAAATCTATGAGTCATAAAACTGGGGGAGGGGGTTGCGCCTTCTTTGCTGTGAGTCTGTGGATGCAACCAAACCTCTCTGACAGAATCTGGAGCACCAACCTGAAGTTTTCAATCTGGAGATGAAAAATATGTCCCTAACGTTAGATAATTATGGAAAGGGTACATGAATGATAATAAGTAAATCTCTTGGTGGTGAGATGGTAAAATTGCCAGCATTCCCTGCTTACGTTACTACTGTGCTAACTAGTTAACGTAGATAACATTAACAGGAGCTACACTGATTTTGCTCAACGAGATGGGAGCAGAACTTAGGTTATATGTGTCCATTATGAGATGGGACTGGCCATTGGTCCGAAGGGTCCATTGTACATTTAGTCAGCCAAAAAAAAAAAAAACCTGAAACTTTTTTGTTGTCATAATCAAAAAACGAAAAACGGGAAAACCAAATTCAATAAACGGTCAAATTTTGAGTTTCAGAAATTCCTTTTACAATTGTTCCTTTTTGAATTGAACAGGATCTATGTGAACAGGATCTATACCTGTGTAACAGTAGGAAAAATAAATACATAATACATAAGTTATTTTCATTTAGACATGAAATATCTTTTATACAAAAATGTGCGATATATTATTTAGTTAGTTGTGAATTAATAGCCTAATTGATTATATGGAAATTGTGTGGTCCTTCCCAAATAGTGTTCTCTGAAGTGACCAGCAGAGGTCCCCACGTGTTGAGCATAGTGAGTGGCAAAGGAGCAATCGAACACAGTGATAGGGTCAGGATTGACGCATAGTGGGAGGGGAAAGCTGCACACTGTAGGTGTATACCTGTAGTGGGTGCAGGGGGCCTTAGGATGCATTTATGAGGAATGGTGATGTGTCTTAGGTAAGCCTTCCTCCTGAAATTATATTATAAATAATCAAATCTGCAGATATTTTCTTGGAAACAATGCATTATTGGTATCAAGAATTTTCATATCCCACTTGCACCAAAAGCCGTAAATATACTGGATATGCGCCGTATTGGCATCATGTGAGAAAAGCAGCCAATGTCAATGTTCAGTAAAAATTGTTCCCTAAACCTACCCACTCTCTATTTAGTATAATTTGGGAAAATGTCGGTACAGCTGTGAATAGAAGTGTGTGGGAATGGAAACAGTAACATTTTCGTAAAGTAGGGGTGGAGCCGAATCCAAATAAAGCATGAATAGTGGGTTTTTACGAATATTTATTTCGCAAAAATATTGTAAGAAAGATTTTTTTTTCGGGAAGAAGAAAAAATGGCGAGTCCGATCCCAACTTTGGAGCTAGCAAAGACACGTCTGATCTCTACCAAAACAAGTCTTTATATTTTGACATTTTATTATTTTCCTTCTTAAAAATGCCACTCAGACCCTGGGCGTCTTTTGAAGAGTTCGCTTGCTCACCGGCTGCACCGCAGTGTGGAGCTGGGGGGAGCGAGTGGACAGGGAGAGGTAGATCTGGTAGGAAACGTTCAACCGCTGGAGGCATATAGTGTAGGACAGGTTGAAAATGATCACACTGATTTACCACTTTTTGATTAGGGTTATTGCCTCTGGGAAAGGGGGCTCTGTCCCTTCCCGTGGGGAGGGGTGACGGGGAGCCAAGCACTGGTCTATAAACCGATTCCGTTGCCTAGTTTCGCGTGACAGTGGACACCACTCGCGCAAACATTACTTAATGTATCCGTAACGGTAGAAGTCGACCAGAGGCGTCGGCGCAACATGGCGTGCCGTAATACTTTGCGTGAGAGGTCTATTTTTCTATTTTTCTTTCAACTGCGCGCCGCTACGCAGAGATAAAACTACATAGAATGTGTTTGTAAAGAGTGCAATCAATTTAATGTGTTTTATATGGGTCTACATTGTACCAGAGACCTGAGCTGCTCTCAGATTTGCTTATTGATTAAGACCCATTTTAAATACAAAGAACAAATACGCTGTGTCAGTGTGTGTATGACTGCGGGGGGAGCGGGGAGAGGAGACGGGGGTTCAAGTTCATCGTTATAATGTTCATAATTCATCGGACTGGAGGGGGTGGGGGGGTGTGAGGAGTGACAGAGGGGAGAGCGAGAGAGAGAGAGAGAGAGAGAGAGAGAGAGAGAGAGAGAGCGAGAGAGAGGGATAGAGAGGGAGAGAGGTGGGTGAGATAGAGACAGAGTTAGAGGGCAAGAACAAGCACTTCAGTTCATACAAAGTTGATTTCTGTGAGCCTCCGTCAGCTTGTACAGACAGGAGCTTGAGGAGCCCATTCACTTTGCATTGGTTTGTGGTAGTAACAGCATGGATTGTGTTGAGAAAGGACTCTACCAATCAACATCATCATAAATAATAAGGCTAGGGTTCCAAATCAGAACGATCCCTTTAAATTAACTCTCATTTGTGTACTTATTTTTTATTTAACTTTTCAAGCAACTGCAGAGACTTGTAGAAACCTGATGAAGTTTTGCACGGACTGGGAAGTGACCGATCTTAAGGTGGTTGTTTGTGGATTTCGCATTTTTGTATCGAGGCAAGAATGACTTGAAACACACATGTCAAAAAATATGAGCAATGTAAAGCCTCATTTCTGGGGAGATGAATCATAATTGCTTTCCAACTTATTTGAAGTCACCTAATATTGGTCAGCCGAACAGGGATTGGGTTAGGGTTAGGGTTGTAGTTGTATTGTTCTATCTGTGGCCAGGAAACCACAGGTCAAAGGGAATATTCCACTTATTTGTTTGTAGAAAACAGGGAAACTCAATATGATCCCTGCAAAAAAGACATCTTCAACATAAATCTGTAAAAAGGTAGGCCTATTCTAGACTCAATAGGACGTTCGTGCAAGATATGAGAATCAGCCGTACCTGAAGAAGCACAGGCGAGCTGTGAACGTATTCTACTGAATTGCTCTGCATGGAAATGACCTGAGTACAATACACGCTGACAGACGCCCAAGAGGGGTCCAAGTCAGACATTCAGCAATTGGGGGTTAAGAGAGTGGGTGAGGAAGTGTTCCCATTACACACAGTGTTTTGTTTCGTTCCATAAGAAGGCGGAGCGCAGATCGCAGGCGTCCGCGATGGTCCGCATCGGCACGCCCGTGATCTGCACTCCGCTCTGTGCACATCGCGGTCTCACCGAGGACATGTTCATTATGTACATCTTGCCCAGACAGTCCGCTGCCTTGATGCCCATTCACGCTAAAGAATGTGTTTGGGTGCACCGGCGATGTGCGCACAGGGCTGCTCCGTTTGCCCCGGGCAGCAAAATGCCTGGAACCGGAGCTGGGGGTCCATGTGCCTTTCCACTTTTTTTGAGCGCCTGCCCCTTTTAAGGACTCTGTACGGGAATGCAGAGATTGTATAGTTACTCCACAGCTCTTGAGCGGAGAGAGGGGGAGAGCCTCCGCCACCTCTCTCCCCCTCTTCCCCTCTCTCCCTCCCTCCATCTCTCCGCTCCAGTTTCAGACCACGGTAAACTGCACTTACACCGTTTCAATGCTGGGATTTTTCCTAGCGGATGAAAAAATTTTAAATTCTCTGTCATCAATGTCAATCGCGATCGATGGAGTCCATCGAATCGTAAATCTGCACAAGCCAAGAGGATTGATTACGGAGCCCTCCCCCTCCCCCCTTTCTAGGGACATCCCCTGACGTCTCACCAGGCTGGTCTCCATGGTCTCGGTGGAAATCCTAGATGGAGGATGGGTCCAGGATGGTACGTATAGGAATCCACAACCTCTCGTCTGGTCCGTATCCCTCCCAATCTGCCAGATGATGGCCAGACTCACCGACAATGCAGAATCTCCTCTGGCCGTGATGTGAGAAAAGGGCGTCAGGTTTGGTGTTCTTCGATCCCAACTCGACGGTACCCCAGTCCCGAGCCCGTCCCTTGAGCTGGGTGCGCGTGAAAGCCACTCGTGACCTCTCGTGGGGTACGCGAGGGGTTACGGTTCAAAAGTTAACGAGCAGAGCGTGAGGAAGGACCGGCAGGTATCTGGATCTCCGGAGATAAACTCGGGAGCAGAGAGGTGAGGTTCCCGACTGGAAACAGCACAAGCAGGAGAACTGGTAGATGGTGCAGCAGCCATTGTTTGACTGAGCCGCTGGATCCGGTTGCAGAGAGCCTCCAATCTGTCGTCACGGCGTGCGGAAAGACTCGTTTGCAGAACCTGCTGATGTTCACCTCCAACAGAAATCTGCCTGCCGACACGATTTTAGAGAGAACTAATCAAGGAGAGATTTCTCAAGATATCACGTGCGTCGAGCAGAGCACAAAGACCTGCTTGATAATTAAGCCAGCCCAAGCCAGACATCATGGTTATTTGTTTTATTAGAGAAATAAAGACTTTTGACGAGACTAGAAATAGAATGGTGTCTGACTGGGCAATAGAAGTACTCTTTCATCAGAGGTAATGACCCTAGATGCTGAATTAGAGAACCCTCCCCGGGGCTAACCAAATAGCTGATAAAGAGGAGTTTCATTCTGATGGGTTAACATTGTAACTATGTACGATGGAGACAGTGAAGCGACACTATCACAACGTCACTGTTGAGTCCCTTACACAATAATGTTAAATAATAAAAGGGGGTGACCCGTGTTCTACGAGTATTTCGCTAAATATTAGTCACAGTTTATCACCGAAATATCGCAGAGAAGCTATATGAACTTGAAGGCTAAGACGCTCCACATATTGAGGTTAAAGAAGCCGCAGTGCCTCTCTGAATGGGGGTCTATACATTCTGTACACTATAAACCATTCACCCTGCAGGTGCTCCACAAAGAAAACTGTGAAACTAATTTGCAACAAAGCACACTCTATGGCCCCAAGTGTAATGGAGGCTGAGGTAATTAAAATCATCCATACCTTACATAACATTTTCCATGGAAGGATAACAAAGAACACAAATAAGTATTGAATTCCTATCAAATTGTACATGCAATTTAGAGTTAGTGATCAAAGGAGTAAATTAATTGCTTCAAAATGGTGGAGGGCCTTTATTTAATGGTCAATTACCCATACAAAAGCGGGAGCAGCCACTATCTATTGGAAAGTCAATTATTTATTGTCTTTTTATCACAATATATTTTCCAATAACAAAAAAGCGCACACAAGATGCAAAATAAAATTTACATTTGATCTTCTACTTGTCCAAAAAGGTTCTGTTTGGCTCCAAAACGTGATCGTGAAAGCATGCCGTGCTTTGAGCGGCCTTCAAAGCATAATTAATATCCCCCTGTGAAGACGTTTCACCTAAATCTGACTGGATGTTTTATTATCTGTACAGCGTTTCATTTTTCAGCCACAGCTGATACAGAAAAGCCCATTTGTCGGCATAATCTTTTGATTGGCCACTGAGGGAAAAGGAAATATTTCGAGGAGAAAATTGTGCTACAATTGACATAATCCTGTTTTACAGCAGCCAAAATTACCTTAAATCTGGCCTTACTGAAAAGGTAAAAAAAAAAAAAAAAAAATAGGGGGGGGGGATACAAGGAATGATACGAGGATGCAGAGAATGAAATATGAGATGATTTGAGAGTAAAAAACAAGTGCTGTAAAATGACTCTTAAAACTTGAGAGATGTCAAATCAAAGTACGCATACTTAAAGTACAAGCATGCATACTCGACGTACAAGCATGCATACTCGACGTACAAGCATGCATACTCGACGTACAAGCATGCATACTCGATGTACAAGCATGCATACTCGACGTACAAGCATGCATACTCGATGTACAAGCATGCATACTCAATGTACAAGTATGATTCAAGATTCAAGATTCAAGATTCAAGATTCAAGAGGTTTATTCGTCACATAAATATACATACTTTCATACATATATGCAGTGAAATGTAATGCAACGCACCCGGTGATAACACACAATATGTCCTGGGAAATAATAGACCAACTAACTGACTCCTAAAACGTAATACAGTAAGTCGAATACTTATAGAATAAAGTAAAAATATATAGAATAAAATAAAATAAAATAAAATGAGATAAAATGGAATAGATAGAAAAAATATGCTTATGTATATGGAATAGGCAATTATGTATATACAGATATGTGCATTAAAGTGGCATGTGAATAGAGTGAGGTAGTGTTTGGGATAATACAGCACAGTATACAACAGTACGGCGCAGCAATATGGCATCACGAACAACCCTGAACAGTGACACAGTATGCGGTACAGTAGGTAGTGGAGCCTATTTGTGTGGCTCAGTGAGGACCCCTGGTGAGGTCAGCGTTGACAGTTCTTATGGCTTGCGGGAAAAAACTCTGTCTCAGTCTCTCTGTTCTCGCTGTGTGACTGCGGAGGCGCTTGCCTGACCGCAGCAGCTGGAACAGTACGTTGTTGGGGTGATGAGGATCCTTCATGATCCTACTGGCTCTGCTACTACACCTCCTGGTGTATAGCTCCTGCAAGGGGGGGAGGGTAGTTCCAGTGGTACGTTCAGCTGAACGCACCACCCGTGGCAGCGCCCGCCTGTCCTGAGCAGTACAGCTCCCAAACCAGGCAGTGATGTTGCCTGTCAGGATGCTCTCCACTGCTCCAGAGTAGAGGGACTTGTGGATCCTCACCGAGACCCGGAATTTCCTCAGCTGCCTGAGGTGGTAAAGAGGCTGCCTCGCCTTCCTCACCAGAGTGTCTGTTTGTAAAGTCCATGTTGAGTCCTCTGTGATGTGGACTCCCAGGTATTTGAAGCGTCCTCGATTGTGGTCCTCGCCTAAAGTCCACAATCATCTCCTTAGTTTTGCTGATGTTGAGGTGGAGGCTGTTGTCCTGGCACCAGAGTAACAGGTCAGCCACCTCCTCGCGGTAGGCCTTCTCATCGCAGTCGGTTATCAGGCCCACGACAATGGTGTCGTCAGCAAACTTGATGATGGTGTTGGAGCTGGACCTGGCCACACAGTCATGTGTGTACAGGGAGTACAGTAGGGGGCTGAGGACTGTACTGAGGGTGAGGACGCTTGACGTGTGCTTCCCCACCCTGACCACCTGGGGGCGGGCTGTGAGGAAGTCCAGGATCCAGGCGCACAGCGGAGCATTCAGTCCAAGCTCCTTCAGCTTGACAGCCAGTCTGGTGGGGACTATGGTGTTGAAAGCTGAACTGTAATCGATGAACAGCATTCTCACATAGGCCCCCTTCTGGCCATCCAGATGCCTGAGCGTGGTGTGCAGTACCTGGGAAACCGCGTCCTCCGTGGATCTGTTCTTCCGGTACGCGAACTGCAACGGGTCCAAGGTGCAGGGGAGGGAGGCGCAGATGTAATCCTTAATCAACCTCTCGAAACACTTCATGACCACCGAGGTGAGGGCCACCGGACGGTAGTCATTCAGGGACAGGAACGACGGTGGACCTCTTGAAGCAGGACGGGACCAGTGATTCAGCCAGGGAGATGTTGAATATTGTGGTGAACACCGGAGCTAGCTGGGTAGCACAGATCTTCAGTACTCGCCCAGATATGCCATCTGGGCCCGCAGCTTTCCTGGTGTTCACCCGCATCAGAGCCCTCCTGACCTTGTGCACGGACACTGAGAGTGGGCGCTCATCCCCAGCGGTGTAACTCCAATTAGCCGGCGAGCTAGCAGTGTTGTTGCCAGACTCGAACCGCGCATAAAAGGGTTCAATTCGTTGGCTAGGGAGGTGTCCACACTCGTGGCTGAGGAGGGGCTGCTCTTGTAGTTTGTGATCGTCCGCAGCCCCTCCCACAAGCGTCTCGTGTCCCCCCGCTCCATCTGTAGCCCCACGGTCTCTCTGTCCTTTAGCGTCCTTCACCGCCCTCCGCAGGTTGTACGACGCCGCGTTGTAATTGTCTATATTTCCAGATACAAGACCGTCGTCGTAAGCGACGGATGGATTTATCAACCCACGGTTTCTGGTTTGGAAATATCCGAACTTTGACCGTGGGAATGATGCTATCTGCTAGCGTAGTCACAAAACTTCCTGCCACCTCCGTAAACTCGCTGACGTCACTTGAACTTGTTTGGAACATGTCCCAGTCTAGGTCAGTCAGAGCGTCCTGAAGTGCAGCCTCTGATTGGTCCGTCCACCGCTTCACTTCCCTCGTCACCACCAGTTCTCGCGCTATCAGAGGCCTGTAAACGGGAACCAGCGATATCATGGCGTGGTCAGATTTCCCGAAAGCAGGGAGCGAGACGGTCTTGTATCCCTTCTTGTACGGTGTGTAACAATGGTCCAGAGTTCTATCTCCCCTGGTGGCACACGTGATGTGTTGGTGGAAATTAGGCAGAACTTTAAAGGTTGGCCCTGTTAAAGTCCCCAGTCACCACCACAGCCGCGTCGGGATGTTTGTTTTGAAATCCGCACAACACATCGTACAGGACTGACAGAGCTGCGTCGGTGTCCGCTTGTGGTGGGATATAAACGGCTGTAATGATGACCGTGCTAAATTCCCGGGGGAGATAAAATGGACGGCATAGGATGGTCAGCTGTTCCAGGTTCGGCGAGCAGGAGTGGGAGAGAAACTTGGTGTTGAGTGCATCGCGGTCCTATGAGGTAACTGCCGATGCTTTTTTGGCGTACATTATGATAAAAACGACGAATGAAAAAATACTAAAATGTGCAAAAGTCAACCCGAGCACCAGCGCAGGCAACCGCAGGGGGCGGCACCATAATCGCCTAGTATGCATACTTGATGTGAATATTTCTACAAAAATAAAACAGGATACTGAAACTCGAAAAGGTATCAACAGGTTACAGTTGATACATTTTCATTCATTCAGTCATAGACAGTTATATAACTGTCTTGTGCATAATCAGGGGCATCTGTTTGAGACATTCACATATTCTGTTACATGGATATTAATTTGCTGACATACCAAATCATGCATAAATCTGTTAAAACCGAAGAATAAACTGTCAAGGCCACATCAATTGTGGCCAAAACAGTGTGATTTAGTTAAAACACTGCATATCTAAGGTGGTTTAAAAACAGTATCTCAATCAAGGTAAAGAATGCTGAGGTTATTCTTCTCGGTCACCTCTGTAGACGTATGTGAGAGCAGGAAGTGATGTAGACTAAAGATGATGATGTAATGATGCTGTACGAGGCTCCTTTTTTAATAAAGTACAACCAACAAATAATGCTCCTAAAATAACTTCTTTTGGTACATTATTCTGAGTTGTAGATAGCAGCAGTGCTGACATAAAGCATTATAATTATAATAATACACTGTGATGGACCATGACATCCCAACACATGGGGGCTGGCGGGCCCCGCTGTGACTCCCCCACAATAAATTGACAGTGTAAAGACATTAGCGGCTCCAATTAAAATTTCCCAGTGAATACTTCACTGTAAATATGCCGCTAGAAGCTCGTGTATGTGGACCAGCGAGCAGCCGCCATGGCCACCCACCCCAAGGAAAACAGTTCCAGTTACTTTTTTATCTTCTCATTGTGGGGAAAGGGAAGACACAGAATGTGTGTCTTCCTTAATGTATGGACACACGCACACAAAAAAAAAAAAAAAACACCTAATTTAATGAGGTTGTTTTTATTGTTTAATCTGGATGTAACTCATTATAATTGTTGGTAGCTTGGAAAAAGCTGATATGCTGACTTTAATTTTGGGGAAAAACACGATTCTCGGACACCTATAGGTAGAGGGATTATTGTGTAGGAGAAGAGCTGGAAGTAAATAAAAAATATCAAAATATCAAATATCAAATATTATCAAAATATTCTAAAGAAGGAGAACCGGCAGAAGGGTAAACGGGTGTTACTGGTTGTTGATAAACTATATATAGACGGTCTGTTATTCCGGGACTCCTCCACCACACCCTGGTGATTCTGATAATTTTGATATCAGCATCACCCCAGCTTTAGTCTACTGCGAGAAATTCACCTCACGGCAACCGATTACCTTAAACTCAAAGCTTAATGGGTTAATCAGATGTTTTCTGCGTCATATAATTTAAAAAAAAGAAGGTGTAGGTGGGATAACGCAAGACATCAATAAAATAATCAGAGACTTTTATAATATAATATATAACATATATCACTCAGATAATGAATAAAATATATCAAATTCATTCCTTGATGATATCGACCTCCCTAAACTATCCACAGGACAGTCTACTACTCTAGAATAACTCAGGAAAGCTCTCTTCTCTATGTCCAACAATAAATCACCTGGATCAGACGGCTACCCAGTGGAATTCTATAAACACTACTGGCCACTTATATCCCCATTATTCATCAGAATGGTTACAGAGATTAAGGCAAGCTCCACCATGCCACAGCACATGAATAGTGCTCTCATTTTGGTTTTGCTCAAACCCAATAAGGACCCAACCCTCACCTCCAGTTATAGACCCATAAGCCTAATTCATTGCGATTTAAAGATTATTAGTAAAACACTAACCAACAAAACTGAAAAAGTAATAATTTTGTATAATTTGAAACCCAATATCATCCCTACAGGAAGTGTTCAATCGTAATTTTCAGCTATCTCAGTCTCTTCAATAAACTTCAGAAACCAGTACAGAAACTTCCCTTAACCATCACAAAGGGCAACATTAGATACATTGGTTTTGAAATTGGTTGATATCTCCACCAATCTGTCGGATTTGTTTATCCTTAACTTTACTTGATTGCTCAAATCCATTGAAGAAGACCTCACTCGATGGAACAACTTACCCATCTCACTAATTGGTAAGATAGCAGCAGTGAAAATGAATATACGACCAAAAATAAACTATATATTTTCAATGACCTCAGTCCAACCAACAGTAAATTGGTTGAATACTCTACACTCAATAATTAGTAAATTCTATTGGAAATACAAGAAACCGAGAATTAAACTAGCAACACTACAGAAAAACAAAGACTGTGGAGGCCTAGCAGCCCAAAACTTCAGATACTACTATTTGGCGAACCATCTGCAATTTATAATAAATGGTTACAACCAGAACGACAATTGGGCCATGGATGGTGAGACATTGAACAAACAGAATGTCAGGAGTTATCAATATCTGATCTCCCATTCCTTACTGAATCAATAAAGAAAAATAATCGCTTTAAAATTGCTTTATTGCGATGGTTTGGACACGTGTGTAGGAGAGATGAGAGTTACATTGGGAGAAGGAGGCTGAGGATGGAGCTGCCAGGGAAGGAAGGGAAAGAGGAAGGCCTAAGAGAAGCTTTATGGATGTGGTGAGGGAGGACATGCAGGCGGCTGGTGTGAGGGAGGAAGATGCGCAGAACAGAAGGTACTGGAGGCAGATGATCCACTGTGGCGACCACTAACGGGAGCAGCCCAAAGGAAAAGAAGAAGAATTGCTTTAAAAACCCATTCATCGCAACAACCCTGTCAGCCTGGTGGAGATTCAACCAACTCAGTGGTTACTCCCCATCTCCAAACAAATTCACTCCAATCTGGCACAACCCGGATTTTCTGGTTAAAAACAGACCAATGATCTTTAGGTCTTGGAAAAGACAAGGAATTACTCATCCTTCAACTACAGCAGTCTCTAAAAATTAAAATCAAATTAACAAACATCGCACAACCGCCTCCAATGATTGAACATCTTACTCATATAGGTCATTTGAAAAATTCCTTTTCCAGAATATACTAACTTTTCTTAAAAACAGATGACACTTTACCTACCATGGAATGGTAAAAAGAGACCTTGCTTGGTTCTAATTTTGCACCTTTGTCAGAAATAATTGTGGAAACAAGATCGTGTGCAATTTCCCCTTCCGCTTCCAGAGGGAGTGATTATACTCAGAATGTTATTTGGCAAAATTGACACTAAAACTCAGTAACAGAGAAGAAGAGGTGCCGGATAGCTGATTGCATAACTTAGCTGGGGAAGTTCCCCAGATTTGTATTTGTGTATGGGCATTTACAAAGTATGAGAAAGTCAAAGCAGATCACCCATGCGTGAAAGCATTTGAATATTTTTAAACTAAAGCCGGCTCCTGCACGGCCTTGAACGTGCATTTCTGGCATTTGTCTGATATAGTCTGAAAGTTCTGCGATGCTTTTGTCATAACAAAAATATGCACAATTCTGGATTAGTTATCATCTCATTTAGTACATTTGCATAAATTGGGGTCTTTATTTTGAGCAGTTTAATCTGTATTGGTAGAAAACAGTGTCCCTCTGAATGGCCATTGCTGCTCGATTTGACAAGCATCACAGTGACAGCTGCTATTTTTACCCGTCAGCGCTAACAAAGCACTAGCAGATTGTTTGTTTTCCCTTAAAGCTAGTGCCAAATCTTGTTTTCTATATTCCTTCTTGACAAGAGGTAAATATTAGGGGTCCAGCCCCATTCGGGGGCCTCATAAAAATTGAAAATTGAAAATTAAAATTTGGCATCGATAGTCTATGGATGTCATGGAACTGACGTACCCATGGTCATGATGAATAACATTGGATTTGGGGCAGTTTCGACATGCCGTCCTCCGAGTTTGATCCAAATCTGTTCTTTTTTCTGCATGTCACAGCGTTAGTGGTGACATGTAATCACTTCACGCATGTGCAAAATGGCGCCACAACTGCCTCACATTAAATCTGCCATGTGTAAATACGGCAGATATTTTATCTGCTCACTGGACTATTCGATTGGACTTTAACTAAAAGAAAATAAGACACAAGCTCCGGCAGACTGTACATACACAGAAGCAAGCACACGAGGCAGGCGTTGCTTTTGGAACACGGATAATGGTGTGTATAGTCTTCCTGAATTGTAGTTAGTTGTAATATGAACCATACGTTCCATTACAGACAATTAATTTGGTTACATGTCATCTTGAATTGTAGTTATAGTTATAACATTAACCATTATACCAGTAATAACATTAAGGGGCAATAGACTAAGTGGCTGTAATAATAAGGGACATGGCCTACTGGGACAGGCGGCCATGTCCCTTATTACAAACGGTGACGCTGTGAAAACCCAACAAAATGGGGGCTTTAATTGGAACCCAACGAACAAGGTTGTCTGCACGACGCGGCATGGACACGGCAGACATTAAAGAAAATGTAATGCGACGGGAGCGGCTTCCTGGAGGGCTTTCCCCGTCTTCCTCGGCGGAAGCCCCTGATGTACAAAGACAGACCTCATTACATCAAGTGTTCTGCTCATCCAACTTCCAATGGCAACTACTACACAGCGCATCAGAGCCGGGAAGCTGGCTGTTTGAGGTGGTTCAAATCCCCCAAAAATAGGCCAAAGCCGTCTGGAGTGATCAAGCCTTCAAAACTGTACAGGAGCTGCCCCATTTATGCACCGCAGTAGAAACTTTGTTTTGAGGTAATTAAGACTCAAAGAGGATTCAAACCATCAACAGAGAGTTAAGTCATTATAAAAACAATGGAACTGGAAGAGAAAAGCTGGATTGTCAGTGCAGGTCAATTCAGCACATGGAAAAAAAAAACATCAAATCAAGCCCTTGAATGATAAAAAATTAATATGAATGCAAATCTTCTGTGTCACAATCCATTGTGTGATTGAGTGAGCCAATAATAAAAAGGTGGGCTTAGCTAAATTCCCAGCATTCCTCCGTGATTTAGGATTATCTGAGTTATTGTAACACCTGATATTAATACCGGTCAAGCACGGCGACTACAAGCCCTGTAATACTTTGATTTTTATTGGTGGGTGGCAGGAACATTAGTTGTGGGATGCTAATAAATGTTCTGTCGTGGAGATTTTCTCAACTCACAATGGCGCCAATACAGTTTCGACAACTTTCCAACACAATTCCAAAGCCGTTGGAGATTTGAAATAGATTAAATTCGTACCGGGGTAGCAGCTAATGCTGTTGAAATGGCTTTTGTTGTGAGCACTCACGGCAGCAAATTATAGACAGCAATGTAAAACAAATCATATAATATAATATAATCATATCACATTATATTACATGAATGGACAAAAATTAAATGGAGAACTTAAAAGAGGGCAGGATGGCAGTTTTCTAGGGAAGCAGATTACGGCATCTCAGGAGGAAAAATAAAGTCAATTATTGACGGAAAATATAGATGTAGCTGTGGTCTGTCCACACGAATCTCCTGAAGATAAAATTGGACGGAATGGAGAAATTGCCTTGGAAAGCAAGCTGTTCATTCCATTGCTGAGAGCTCCAATTTGAACACATGGTGGTTTAAAATGTTATGGTAATGCTTAATGCTCAGAAAATCAATGTAGCCTCTTTTGTTTGATTGCGGTGCTCCCAAAATGTTACTGGATATGGCCACTTTATTGAGGACTAGCAAGGTTATCCTGCATCAGCCACTTTCATGTTGCTATTTTTGGCTCCTCAGAACAAACGGCACGCAGCACGTGCACGCACGCCCCCCACACATTTCCAGTTCTACACGGGCTTGAGCCAAAAGACGGGGGTTTCGGGAGGTAATGGTGATGTAAGATCAGAAATACGACACGATAATTCCCAAACAAGGGCTGTTTGGGAATTATTGTGTCAATAATGAAGAAATATTGATCAAAAAGCATTTATCAGTATCACACTTTTACCAGTTCCACATAACAACGACATTTTGTCATCATTTGTCACATCACCGCAGGTTTTTTTTAAAATAATTTAATCATCTTAATGCCTCCATTACAGTGACTGAAATACCACATGAGCAGCAGGACAGCAAAAGAACATTTGTTTTGAATGAATCCAACTTCCTGTGTACAGCCAGGAGCGTTTCTCATGACATTGCTGATATTGTTTTTATCCAAGATACCACGGGAGACAAACTAAACTGCTCTGCATTACAAATGATTATCGATTCCAAAGTACTACATCATGTCTTCTCCCACAAAACCAAGTGCAAATATTTAAATATGCCTGCAAGCGCATGCAAAGTCTGGAATCTCTACGGCTTCCGCTACGGCAAAATAGAGAGTCCTGAAGTAGGAATGAGTTGGTAATAGGCCGTTTGCTGAATCAAAGGCCTAATTGAAGTGAAAATAATACAACAAGTGAAATCATGTAAATTGTTTGGTAAAAAAGTTTAAAAATGTATTTCTCAAAGTTTCTAAAGGTCTATCTGTCAGTGGCTTGCTGACGTTAACAACCAGACAACGTTCTAAATGTGCTGTACATGCAGCTATATTTACGGTGCGCTGAGGTGTTGACCAAGAGGACCTCACTAACCCTTCCCGCACCATTTACTTCTCTCATCCGACTTGCATTGATCTCAGAGGTGTTCATTTTCAGGAAACCTGTGACAGGAAACCTTCACTCGTGCATCGATGACTTCGTAGTGAATGAACAAACAGAGCTCAAATGTGAGAGTGGCTTCCTGGTTCCTCAAGTCAAAATGACGTTTGTTTTTTTTCCAATACCAACGCTCCATCGGGTCGGTCCGAGAAAATTGCATCTAGAATCGTCCAATCACCAGTCTCCATTGTCCATGCCCGTAGAGTTAGAGGGAATAAGACAAACTCCAGAACAAACTTCAAAACACCTGTTCTGAAATTAATCAAGATTAACCACCGTAATGGAACATTGCTCAGCTCCAACACTCTCTGATTTGTCTTTGATTGTTTAAGTGACACAATCAACGACAATCTGCTTGGTAATAGAGAATGTTCCACACATCACCATAGCAACAGCCAATGAAGCTCATGGGTACTGTCGTATCTAAGGGCATTTTTTCAAGACACGAGAAATGGGATTTCTTGGAGATGAAGTGGAAACACTGGTAACTGAGGTCCACAGCATCATCCTATTGGTTTTTTCCCGCACGCGATATTAATATGAAAAAGCCAAAGAGCTACTCAAGGTTTGTTTTCTTTTTAACATAATTAAAAAAAAGAGGCACCTCCACTTCCTACATGCATGCTTTTCCTGTATATCCTCACTGGCTGCTACTTGGCATGTTGTCACCAGTAAATTACCTGCTATTACTACCTTTATGTTCACATAGATTATTGGATTCTCTCTCAGATGCCGTCGAACCCGCGTGAATTGAGATGAATTGAATCTACTGCAAAAGGTCAAAAGGTTCCTGTTAAGGTGACGTGACTGCAACACCTGGCTCTTCTTCCCACATGTCACATTTTTTTCCAACTCATAGACGATCACATATTGAGTTGTTCCGATACCGATACCAGTGTACCAGTAGAGATGCCTCCGATACAGCCCCAAATGCTGAATCGGTTATCGGCGAGCACGCGAGTCTATGCACCGATCCGATATCACGTGATTTATCACCTGATGATTCGTTATGTTGGATAACAGAGACAGTAGCCGGAGCCGTAGCTTACTCCATTTAATCAACACAGTTCAGAAAGTCAGTCACCTAAAGCAGACACGACACTGTCGCAAACATTAACGAAAAGCGGAACACTGCGCTGTCGCAACAGTGCCAGGCGTAACGATGGTAACTCATTTATGCTGTACTGTACGCTTTAAATGTCTTATTTTACTACAGTAAGTGGCTGCACTTTAAACAGGTTTTTCAGGGAATTGCCATTTATTCTCTAATCACAATCCAACAGATTTTCCGTTTAGGGTCAAATTTTGCTGAAACACAGAGCTCAGCGGGGGACTACAAATCACCTAATTTGTCACATTGTCTGGCGGCTCAGCCACACCGGTCTTAATCTATAGATAACGATAACAGCCAGAAAACAGTAGGGAATGGCCCTGAGAATGCAGCTGGAGGAATTCCAACATCCATCTTCATTCAAGGCAAGATCAATGAAGACTAAAAATAAACACGCTGAAAAACCACCAACGACAGCAATGCATTATGGGAAGTAACATGCATAATTTAATAGGTCAAACTTTGCTAGAAGGAATCTGCATTTTACTATATACAGGTTAACAGGATAAGAGATTGAGGAAATCCAAAACTGACCACGTTTAGGAATCATACTTGTGAGTGCATAACATGGATTCCTACTTGCTGTTGGCACTTTTCTTCGTGCTTTGTACCTAGACGTACCATTATATGATCATTTTCTGGAAAATTATCTATAAGTGTTGTTTTGCAGTGTCGTTTTCTAAAAACTCTCAGAAATGGCCTTAGAAATACATGCAATCGGGATGTGACCCCTTAATTACTATAATTAATGCAATGCATGGAGGCGTGCATACCTGAGGATTTTGATCTGCACGACGCTATAATATACATCAGTGTTGTGATGATAAGAGAAGAAACTGGGATAAGATGTTTAAATGGCTATGCATCAGTTGTTCTTTCATTGAAAAATACATAAGTATAGTGTATGCCAATAGTTCTCAACTGTCGGGTGCCAGACCAAAAAATGGGTCCCGTGGCAATTTGGAGTGGACCTACACATCCACTGTGTCAGAGCAAAGGGAGGGCAAAGCAATCCAGAGTTTAACCTGTTATAATAGTATCATCAGGGATATCTGCCCTTGGTTGCTGTCTAGATAAAAGCATAGTTTGGCAACTCAGGAAATGTATTGCTGTTCCAATGACTTTAAATTGAATGGTGTTTTTACTGCACTTTTTGCTTGTTTTGTGTTTTTAACAGTACATGGAAGCATTGTGGATTACTGCGCCTATTCATTTTGTCAAATCGATTAGAATTGATCAAATCATCACTGATGTTTGGGCACTGAAGTAACGACGGAGGACAAAAACGGATCCTGAGGCGGGACCAGTCGAGGACCACCGGTGTGTGATGAACACATCATCCTTCTGGAGGTGGAACAACTCCATACCCTAATCTAGATATGAAAAATGAATGAAGCACTGTTGCAAAGTGCAAACACGCATGGGCTCATTGGGCATCGTCCAGAGAGAACCAGACGTTAGTCCCTGACCACCTGGGAATGACATAATCACCTGAATGCCATTATCTGAGCTGACCGTCATCATTTGGCAAAATTGGGAGATTCTACCTCCAACATCGTTTCCATGCAAATGTAAGGGGTTTAAGGATTTTTTTAGCCAATGTGAGAAATGCTGTGATAAATTCATAATAATTTAATAATTTCCATCATATTGGTTCAGACATTAACTGTCTATCTGAACTGTTAAGTTCAGTCCCTCCAGTTAGTGTCAATGTGCTGTATGCAAGCTTGGCTACTCAGCTATTGTTTCTCATCCAACACTTCCCCCACATTCAAAGATCTCACATTTTTACTAGATACTACTGAGAGTGCCTCGTATTTTTCTGAGGAAATCAAACAATGCACATTCCAGCAGCATAGGCTCTTTGAGAAATGCTCAAGCATTGTGTTGGGTTGAGCTAAAAAAAAAAAAAAAAAAAAAAAAAAGGCTGGCTAAGGTCCAAAAAGTCATCTGATGTTGAGCTTCAATTACAGTCTCTCGAGAGCATAAAAAA
Source organism: Zeus faber (assembly GCF_960531495.2). NCBI lineage: Eukaryota > Metazoa > Chordata > Actinopteri > Zeiformes > Zeidae > Zeus > Zeus faber. The sequence continues at coordinate 10,422,457 of NC_137197.1, forward strand.
AATCAGCCATATGGTAATTTACTGGGTCAAATTCATATTTCAGTTGTATCCATGGGTCTGAGATGATCCCTGACCAAATTTAACAGCCAACAGAACACAGCGCACACAACACTTTTTAACGCTAATTAAATGCTATAATCAATTGCGAAATTATTTTTTATGTTTAAAAAAAAATAAAACTGACCGAATTCAACGGCCAACAGAACACAGCGCACACAACACTCTTTCAAGCTAATTAAACGCTACAATCAATTCTGAAATTATTTTTCATGTTTTAACGTACAGGAGCTTTCAGTGTTTTTGCAGCACACTGCATCTTAGGTTAGACAAGTACAATACTAATTATACACTATTGATTGTAGTATGGTAGTTTTTCATTGCAAATTTGCTGCTGAACAGTGTTCCTTGGCTCAGACCACACAAGGTTCACCTTGCAAACCCTCCCTTAATAATACATCCTCACAGCTGCGACCGATGGAGCTCTCATTTACACTTTGACATTTTTCGCCATTGTGCTCTGCAGACCTGTGTCAGCGAGCAGTTGCCGGGCGATGCACATTATTTTTTAACAGCAGGTGTTTGGTGAGAAGGTGCGGGTGGAGGCAGACTCATGGAAAAACAGGGAAAGCGCTGGTGGCTGAGCTAGATGAAAATAGGAGGTGCACTGGTACACAACAGCGTTGCCATCCCACAAACAAAGTCGAAAAAAAGGTGGATTGATTCAGTTTGACCAGAACTTCCGTCAACTATGCAACGTTTTTTCTTTAAGGGTGCTGCTGTGGTGGCATTTGAGCTGCTTCTTATCTAACCTCCCGCTCCGTCACCCTCCCTCCTGGCGCTAGGAACTTAAATCTAACCTGTGTTGGCATGCGCTTCGAGCACAAAATCACAACGCGTTGACAGTCACTCTCAGACAGTCACCAAGCACAAGCGGCGCAGCAGAGAACAGGTAGAAGCACATGGGAGCTTGGCTGGAAACGGCGGACCGGTACGTTACCTCAGTGAGACGGGTGAGTACGGCATCACCCTGCCGGTGCCATCTGTTCCGGCAGGCTGGGTCCAGAGGAAGTAGGGGAAACTGTCTCCGTCGCCGCTTCCTGCTCCTCCCGACTCCACTACAAAGTGCAGGCAAACTGCTTCGCTTGGCGAGGAAGGAGGAGACGCACTCCACGAGCCGGGGAATCCTCCGTCCGACTGGAGCCCATTCGGATCCCCCAAAAGAAGATGGAAGGCTGCACCCACCCCCCCCCCCCCCCCCCCACCCTCTCCCCTCCTCCCCCCGGGCGATCGCGACCTGCTCTCTCACTCAGCTTTTGCTCTGCTCCCTCTCTTCTCTTTCTGTCGCTCCCTATATCCCTCTCTATCCCTCTGTTTAACACCCTTCCCTGTTTACTCCTCTGTTTCCTTCTCTGCTCTCCCCTCGCCTCTGATGCCGCTACGCTCGCTCTCTCACTTGCTCGCTCACTCTGGCATGCTTTCTTATACACTGTGGCTTAAGCACCCCCATGTGAGTGCGCACACACACACACACACACGCACGCACGCACGAACGCACACACACATAAACAACTGTCAGTTTCCTGAGCAAGCGCTTTATTAGTACGCCTGCCTCCACACAGAGCATGTGCATTTTCCTGCTGAAGTCTTAGAACCAGCCTGGTCACAAAATACAACGATTCCAAAAGCTTTTCCATTTCTCATGCTTTTGGTTTTGCCGAGGTAATGGCGAAAATAAATTCACTGGCAGTGCCATTAGCGATACACACAGGGATTTAGGACGGAACGAGGAAGCCTGAGTCCGAGATATAAAAACTGTGATGGATGAAATAAGTCACCCTGAATGAGTCGTTGTGAGACTCGCTCGCAAATCATGTCTTCCACGACCTTCTGAAAAAGAAAAAAAGCAAATCTATTTGCGAGGTGTGCGTACCGTTTATGGGTATGGGACTCAGCTTGTGTGTGTGAGAGTGTCACTCACTGTGCGTGTAAGCCTCAGCCCACTATACATTTGAATGGATGTTTCTCCAGGGAGAGTCTATTTTTGGTCTTTCACTCATACTGCACAAGAAACAGGCAGCGGCTCTCCCAACAGCGGAAGTCTCCTCTCCCTTTCTTTCAAGGCAGCACATCTCCCATGTATCAGGGGGATGAAGGGATGGAACAGTGAGGGCCAGACAGAGGCGGGGATGGACCGGGTAATGGATATAAATAGGGCCGAGGTGACCCGAGCCGTCAAGGAAGGGCCCGTCAGCCCGGATAATAACAGCTTGCTCGGTTCGCAGCAAGTGGAAAAAAACAACGACAAAAAAACAACAACAACAACAAACGAAAGGATGTTTCACTAACTCACAGTCAGTGCAGTACATTCCATTGGAGAATCTTCCAACGATAAGCAGTTTAAAGCCCCCTGACCGCCTGCATTTTATTTGCTGTCCATCAAGGAAAATGGTAGTTTTTTTTTTTCTCCTCAGGTGAATGGTGCCCATGCAGGCTGGTTTCCTGGGGAGATTACACAACACGTGTTATATAAAACGCAAAAATTCTGCAAAATTGGAAGAATTAAAGGCAATGTTTCAGGTACATAAGAGTCCATCAGAGGCGGAGCAATGCTGAAATCACAAAATATTTTACACAATATCAATATTTTTTTTTGATATCTTGATAACTCAAATCCACTGAACCATTGTAGTTCACATTTTAAAATGTTGGATAATGTCCACAAATACCCACTTCGTCTTTATTGAATTCAAAAGTCTACGGCATATGTTTGACATTTGTAAAATACAGTGGTCCCTCAACTTAGGACTGCATGTACTTACGACTAATCCAAGATACGAGTAGCGATAGTCGCCAAAATTTGTATCGACTTGTGACTGACTGCTCCAAGATACGACCGTGGAAATTTGCAGTTGGTGCGTCGGCGGCCGGTCAGCAGTCAGTCAGCGGGCGACCTACATCGTGTGTGCACGTAGTTCGTAGTTTATCGATATTTTTTTCATATTTACTGTGTTTGTGCTGTGTATTTTGTTTATTTTCACCCTTCATGATTTCATATTTTATATGGGAAAAATTGCTTCGACATACGACTGTTTTAACATACGACCGTTCTTATAGAACGAATTACAGTCGTAAATCGAGGTACCACTGTACAGAGTGCAATAGAAATTTGAACACGAGGCCTGTAGAGGAAGATAAGGAAAGGTCATATGCTTGGAAAATAACATTAATCTTTACATAAAGGTGTTAATTATTCACTGCCTGTTCAGTGCCAGAACGATATTAGCGTGAAGGTCTTTCCTCGTGAAGGGCATCGACCCTTAAACAATAGACAAATAACGCGCACCGCTGTGCCAAACACACACACACACACACAATGCCAAAACAGAAAGAGTGAGATCCAGATCTAACCGGAGAGATTTATACCGTTGAAATATTTTGAATAAATAATATCTGCGAGTCAGAGAAACATTGTGAATATGAAAACAGAATGCAATAGAACTACACATTGTACCGTGACAGGTGGAAACTACACCCTTAGAATGTGTTAAAAACTGTCTAATAATACGGGGATTACTAGTGTTTTTGAGATGGTTGCATAATACAACCACTGACCAATGACAGCGAATGTTCATCAAATGTGCCTCACGATACATCTAAATATTTTGAACTCAATTGTCTTTAATCAAAATCCATGCTTTCCGAAGCCTCTCCATTCTAATTGGCTCCGGAGAAATCTCTCAAAACAGGGAATTTTGTAATAGTTGCTAATGAGTAGCTTTAATGACAATAATAAAATATACGATTATATTCCTCAATTTAAATACTGACATATAATGCCCATAATATGTAGACTTTATTGTCATGAAGAAAATGCGTTTTTTTTTATAGATGAAGTGTCCATACTTTGACCAATTCGATGTTCGAGAGTTTTACACATGTGCCAATAAGTGACCACGGTTCCTGAGACTATGTTGTTGTTATGCACTCTTGGAAAGTATGCAAGTTCCTTCATACGTCGATTATAATTGGACATGAGGTGAAGAAAAGTGTGTCCTCCTCTCGCTGTTAATAGCCAGTGCAGTGGTAGAGAGTCGCAGGCGTCTTCTGACCCACGCTCAGATCGCACTATGCCATGTCAACTAGGAGTTAATAATAGGGGCTATTCTTAGACAAGGGATAAAGTTGTGTGTTAAAAGGTGACACAGTGCAAATTAAAATGTATCACATAGTTTGATATAAGTAGGTAAGTTTGATATGTAAGTTTTATTCAACAAAACATAATTGCCAATTCTAACTCTACGCAATGCTCCACCTGTCACCTCAAAAAGCTTCCCAGCCTCTGGTAAAATAGGTAAAGGGTATATTTAAACTCCCCCCGCTGTGAAGAGTCCCCTTACATCTTTTCCATTTCCCCAAAAAAACATTCACAGCTGGATTTACAGTCGTCCTAGAGTACTGTGCTGCTGTGGGATCGGATTGACTGTAAAAAGGTGAAATAGTTTCCGCCGTGCATGGGCTGACTTGTATCTACCCTTCTCCAACGTGCGGGAAGTAAAGGTCCAACGCTGTAAGACAGCGTATCTTGGGCTGAAAACCCGAAAAGTCATTAAGGTTGGGAGCCATCGATGCCGCCATGGCCGACCTGATCAGGCACCGAAGTCATATTGACCCAGCGCACGCTGCATCGCCACTCCTTCGAACTAGAGAAATAATTAAAAATGACAAAACTAGTGGCTGCACTGCCTTTTTCAGTATTTATTTGTATTTCTCTTGTGGTTTGTCGCTAATAGGTACTAGAAACAGCTGAACTGGAGCTGGTGATAAGAAAACCGGTAATCATTAGAAAAGTACTGGTAGTAAGATAAACATTAAAAAATATTATATGATTTATAATAATATTATAAGTCAATAATAATCATAAAACAGCTTGATATGCACATGATATGACAATTTATAAAAATGAATGGGCATTTGGTATACCAAAATTCAATAACTAATTCAATAACGTCTATCAATTTGCGTGTGAAGATCGTCTGGAAATTGAATTTACAAAGAATTCAGAAGCGAATTGGACTTGGGTTCCAGCACTTCTCAGCTATTACATATGAGCCAATTATGGGCTGCCCGAAACTTTGTGCATGATGAAGTTGTGTGAAATAATTTGTATTGGCAAAAGAATCCACAAAGCCCTCATGAAATCTATCCATGACAGATAACCAACAGGCCTACTGTAGGAAACACGACCGGTTGAAGTCAAATAAGATGAGTCTAAAGTTGAAGGTCAAAAGTATTAACCCCAAAATCAAAAAGCACTTTAAACCGAAAGCGGCATCGCTTGGCACTGAATATAAAGTGGACACGCTGACCCCACCATCCAATCCTAAGAGCGCCTTTCCCCTCTGGGCAGCTACATGAGTGAGGCTTTATCTGGATGGAAATTACCCCCCTCCCCCAAACTGACTCCTGGAGGTGCGTTTAGGGTTCCCATCTTCAGCTCAGAGGAAAAAATGCTGCTTTCATAACAATTTTCCAAATACTTGAACTTGTGCCAGCCAGGCTTGAAAGGTTAATGGGATTGACAACAGGAACATTTTTGAATAAAGTGTTTTATTATTAACCAAACGTGGGTAAAAAAAAAATGCATGGAAAAACAGCACTGTATTTAAAATGGTATTTGATTAAAAAAAAAAAATGAATTTGATGAAAACAAAATTAAAACAACTTGTATTTATTGATATTCATGAGTTGTACTGTTTGTCTTTTGGCAAAAAGGCAAAGAATATATACAAATGACTTCAAACACCAGTCCCAGCAGCGGTACAATAAGTCGAGGCGACAAATTCAGAAAGCAAACGCAAACAAAGCTTGTTTTGGCGAGCTGGGTTAGCAGGTAAAGAACACAATGAAGACATTTCATTTGCTATGGGGTCAAACGTTAGTTTAAAGGTAAGTCCATTGAAAGTGCCACCCAGTGGAGGAAATGGGAGGCGGTGCCATAGCCACTTCATGAGCAGATGGATCCTTCCCTGAAGCTAATTCCCTGCTGCGAGCTACACTGTGTGTAACAGTACCGTCCGCTGTACACTGTACGCTCAATTATGTTATATGCTTAGTTAAACATGCATATGCTTCACGCTAGCGACTAGCATCACATTGATATTGCACCAGTGTTGGGTCCTACACTGTGCTCATGCACTAGATACCTAAAGCCGATACTGAAATAGTGTGAGTTGCAGTTAAGATTACATGTCATGATCTACTGAATATAAAGTATTTGGAACTCATTGACAGTTCATGTTATATCTGATTTAGTTTGAATTAATTACAGAAAATGAATGGCTGCTTTTTAGACGCTGCCAACCCTTCATTCATTTATCAGTGTTGACGATGCGCGATAAGGAATGGTGGCAAGGAGCGCCTTCCCGTACGCCCCAGACCCCAGGAATTCAACATTGTGCAGAAAATACCATCACGGCCACACTCTCAGGCTATGTGGGTGTAGAACCGCTAAATAACTAGCGATAACGAGCTATAGTAATGTGTATTCTGTTGGGGGGGGTTTAAGTCATGGACAGCATGGAGTATTTAATACACTCACTTTATTTATTCCTTATCTGCAGCTAAGCCTGAGTGAGCAGGTAGGAAATAAAGGTTTTTGTTGAAATGGAGAAATCGCACAAGCATTAACCACTGAAATACATCCACGTCACCAATGAATTACAGAGGTTTGATGAGCGCTCATGGAGATGTACTGCACAACAATGTGATACGAGCACCACAACACAGGTACAAGCAGCAGAATGTCTACGCTGGTTGTCCTAAATGCTAATGATATGCACTGGGTAACAAGGGATGGGTAGGACAGGTACATGTGCAGTGTGTGTGTGTGTGTGTCTGAAGATGAGCTACCGACAGCGTGTTCACACGCTTCTGCGGTGTGCTGTGTATTATGTACGGTGAATAATTTAGGCGGGTCCCTCTGTTGTTGCCTGGCAGATGAATAGTCAGGAGGCAGACGCGACTACATTTACATTTACATTTAGTCATTTATCAGACGCTTTTATCCAAAGCGACTTACAAGGGAGAATAACATTCAAGCTACATTGCGACAGAGACATTAGGGTAACAATAAATACTGCTAGGTAGTGTAAGTAATTGAAGGTTAGGAGAGGAGGTGCTCACTGAAGAGCTGGGTCTTCAAGTGCTTCTTAAAGACAGAGGGGGAGGTCCCTGCTCTGGTCATTTTTGGCAGCTCGTTTCACCAACGTGGAACTACAAATGAGAATAGCCTTGATTGCCGTGGCTGTATGGGCTCGTCTCGTGCCCTTGTCATTGTCTTTTTTTCCCCTAATAGCTTTTGATTTGCATGATTACTTAGAACCGTAATAATATTTTGCCACCGGCGCGCGTTGGTCAGACAAACACTCTCCAAGTCGCCCGACAAGCGAAACATCTTTCCAGCAGATTGGGACCCTCGCTGATTCTGAGACAGCTGTTTAATTACACAGATTAATATTCAGCCATAAGGCAGAGTAACATGAAAAAACAACATCGTTCGAATCAAAGGTGAGGAAAAGTAGGCGATCTAAAAAAGAAAAAACCAAAACAAACAAAAAATAAAAAACACAAAATGACCGCTTAAAGTAAATATAAAGGTGTGGCTATTGTCATTGTGGACTGACATTATTTAAGCATATTCTTAAAACCCAAACGTTGGCGGAAGGACGGTGAACCTACTGCTTTGCATCGTCTCAATTATTTAGCGGACAAGTTTGGAATCTGTCCAGAGAGCAGAATGCTTACACGCAGGAATATAGCGGCGCACATACTGTAAGCCACGTTGAAACCGCTGCACGGTCTGGAAAGCTTCCGTTACGCAATATCCAGACTTCTTTTATTTATTCATGCCCGGTGGCGTAGACTTCACACCAGCAAATGCATAATGTAAACGGCCTTTGAAACGCAAGATTAATACAGGTTCTCAGAAGCTTTCCACATGCGTTGCCGGCCCGCCGTGGCGAGGCCGGCGTACAGAAAATACAACGACTGGAGACAGTGACGGGGGGGCGGAGGGGCATATCGCTCTCCTTCTAAGCCTTTGCTGAAATGGCGGCCTTGTTAAATTGGGGGAATCTAGTAATAAACCATAAAGCGTTTACTCTCCCTGCTTTGCTGCCTAATCTTCGCAAGCTATTCTCCAGCTATTTCACGTGCCGTTCTGAAGAATGGATTGGAGCACGCTCCCCGTCCTCTTAAATAGGTGTCCCTCACGTCTCCGCGTCGTTGGTTCACATTAATAATCCCAAACAATCAAGCGCCGGCGCCGCTTCGTCCCTGTCGAGTCGGTGCCCCCGTGAGGGATGGTGACGAGGCGGCGTTTAAGCTCCCCTGCCGCCCACTGTACCGCTTAACATCGGGCGCCGTGAAGCGTTTAGAGCGCTCCTCGAAAATGGAAAGCCTGTGAAGCTCGTTCATCAGCTCCTGTTGGAAATCACCACTGCGTTCTCTGTCAGAGACACAAGGAGATTCATCGGTATCCGCAGGGGGAAAAGCCTGGCACAATCCGGCGACGGGTGTGAATAAAGGCCTTGTTGGACAATGTGTGGACGACCCGCCGTAACCAGTTTGATCTCATTTCAACTCTGACCTAAAGGGCAAATTGGTCCCAATGAGTGGGAAGACATGTTTTTTCCTGCAGTGCAGAACGGTGTCTTTTATTGGTTGGTTGTGGTAAAAGACATGCTGCACGCACTTAATTTATGAATTTATAAAAAGGGGGCATCTGTCAGAATGTGATATTTGTGCAGTTACACTACTCTGCCACCCTGTGGATAATAAAGTAGATTACATACAGTACTTTACATTCACACTGTATGGAGCAATGAAACACTTATCTGTTTGTGGCATATAAGCATTTTTATAGTAATTCTACTTTTCTGACTTGAATAGAATACACAGACACGATGTGTTCCAAAGCGTACAGTTATCTAACTTGGACATAATGCCTGTTATGAAACCATTCGACTTCTCTCACCTTTGATTGGTCATGAGAAACACAGGACAGTTACTGTGATAACTCCAGCCATATAAGCATGAGGACCGTGTGCGTGTCTAATACTCAATTATAAAACCCTTTCAAATTTACAAGCGGGTTACTTCACATTCCAACCTTTATTACCTCAGGGGAAATATCTTTACACAGTGAAATGTTTGTTATTGGTGCACAAGAACAGAGAACTACATTAACTACACTTTTTTTTATCATCTTCTTATCTTCTATAGGCTTTTAAATCGCCTCTTTGTTACAATATGTTTGCTTCAGTACTGTATTATTGTATGATCATGTAATCAAACACAGTTGTGTACGCTCTTTAGCGCACGTACTCTGCATACTCCGTACGCTCGTCACAATAGACAACTCCCATCTAAACCGCTCAAAAGCCATGACAACTATCACCCAGGTCTCGCGTTGTGTTTCCTCAGAAATCTGCATCTACAGTTTGCAGTCACTCTCCACCAGCAGATTGGGATTCCTCCCATGTTGATTATTATTTTGTTTTTCTTCGTGCATTTCAGCAGATCAACCTCAGCGTGTTCATGACTCTGACGCTGATGTGTTTCTTTACAATGGTGCAGGGTCATAATGACGGGGAAGTGGCTTACACACCCATCAAAGTCTGCGCTCCAAGAGGATGGACTGTGAACCATGGCTATATAGGCTTGTGTGTGTCCTGAATAAAGGGTCCGTCTCAGAGTCTCAGAGTTCGTCTAGGCGCTCGTCTCTGTGACCACCCTTGATCAAGAGCTAACTCGCGTCTGTCTCATCTTTTGTTTAAATATTCAATAACATCTTTATCAGCTTTTTGGAATTTAATAAATTAATTGAATTAATTGAAAAAAAAAATAATAATAACGATAATTCGGCGTCACCCACGGTGGGGCATCCACTAAACAAGCTTAATAACGTTTTTTTTATTTCTGTGTAATTAATCTTGGGTGTACAGTCAGAGAGAAGGACATGGCTTCGGACAGACTTTACTAAGCAAGCAGCGGGGGCAATAAGCCAGTTTTATCTCATTGGCTAGGTGGTGATAGGAAGGTGCAGTGCTAAATCAATTTCCCTGCGCTGCCTCATTAGCCGGGGCCCTGGGGTGGGGAGCACTCCACAGTGACGCCCTTGGAGGAACACAGCCAGAGCCAAGTCAGCTGCAGAGTCCAGGAGCTGGGGTATCCCTTCCAGGATGTGTTTATTGAAGAGCCAATGAGCCCAAATTAAAAACTGAGATGGTAACAGATGGTTTCTCGTTGTTTGGATTAGGGCGCGCACAACTTGGACAGCTATCGTGGTCAGAACTTCTGCTTGGGCTCAAACATATAATCGTATAAATACACATAAACCCGTGTACACACACACACACACACACACACACACACACACACACACACACACACACACACACACACACACACACACACACACACACACACACACACACACACACACACACACACACACACACACACACACACAGGCACTTATCCAATCCTGGGCTTCTGATCCAGTAAACTGCTCTATGCCATGATCTATCTGGTTCCACTACTGAGGGCAGTCAGGCCAGCAGCAGATTTGAGTAGGATTTACGCTTTTGTTGTTTGGATTATCTCAATCTAATTACCCTGACAGAAGAGTTTAACTATAGCCCAGGTTGCAGCGCTGTGGCTGAATGATGGACAGACAATTTACTGGTTTGGGTGCCAGTCAACCTTTTCCTTATTGTTATTATAATGAGTTACAAGCAGGGGCACCTGCTTGGTTCCCTCACTTTCAGATATTACAGTAATAGAACATTGGCGACCGTGGCATCATTAGGGGCGGTGCGCCAGCACTCCAACGATACCGACTGTGCCCATGGCAAGCCAGCGATGGGGCGCCTGTGATTGGTGCATCAAAACAGTGTGTTTTTATTTCAGATGTAGGTTATTGTATTTTAAAGTGTTTCCTTTTGAAAACAAAACAAGCGTGATGGGGACACATTCTCCGTCATCCGGCGCCCATGGTTACAAGTATGATATTTCTGGCAACTACATCAGTTCATCTACTGGGATATCTGAAATACCTTGTGCATTTTAGCATTAGAAAACATGACTGATGATATAAATATAGAGCCTACAAAACTCATTTTGTGTATTTCGGGATTTTATTCTTGTATTTCTTTATGTATGTATTTCCCATTCAGTGTGTTTTTTAATTAAAATCTTGGGTATGGCATAATGTAAAACTGGAAGTAAACAAACAATAGCATTGAGTATTCTGGAATCACTTCTGTTATGTCTGATATTTTAACATTCTTAAAAGTTTGCTTGTCAATGTAAAAATCAACATACATAATAGATGTGGCAACAATTGGTTTTAATGGAGGAAGAGGGAATATAAGAGACCCCATGTAGTCATTGTGCGTTAAAGAAGATTCCGGTGTTGCATTCGGCCACAGGTCTGAACACAAAAGGGTCTCAAGAGGTCCACGGGGCTTAAGAACCACCTCTTCAACTAGTCTTTCGGACTTAGTTCTTCTGGCGCTTTTCTCATTTTTGGTCCAAACATATTTTTGCATAAATACAGTCGTACCTTCTCCTTTGTGCAAAGTGTCCTTGGGTTTTGTCAAAGGCCCTTATTAGGGTTGCTGGGGTTACCAGTGTTACTGGTGCTACCCAGTGTTCGGGCATACACTGATTATTTCACTACATTTTATTTTACTTTTCTTTTTATTCTGAAACAAAAAAGCAGCACTCAATCAATTCACCGTCCATATTTGATCATTTAACGATAACTACTGTAGCCATTTCACATCAACCTCATTGTTCTCCTCCAATGCCCATTTCCCCGACCAGCTATTAGGTCACCCTTGGCAGCAATTTGCAGATTCTAAATCAGTGGCTTAAATAACGAACGCATAAGTATTCATCCATTTGGTAGGACGCCAGTCCTGAAGAAATGCTACATGCTAATCCACATGAATTCCTTATTAATAATTCCTTCAGAACATTTGTTCAACTGATGTTAAAAAGCCCACAGACAGAAGACAGGACACAGGGAAGGGCAGGGCTAACACCAAAGTATATGATCTGTGTAAAAGGTTAGGAAGAAGGTTCTTGGCTGCTTGCAGAGTGCATAAAACATGTCAATCTGCACTGTTTCTCTTCTTTGACTTGTATCGGGGTCATTTTACACACAACATCTGTCCATATGGGTGTCATCATATTTCGAGCCACAAAATTTAGAGGTACAAAAAAGTGACAATATATATATAATATCAACTAAATAAACACATTTTTCATTTGCAGCTCAGTTTAGCAAAACTCAGTGTGCATAAGATTTAACTCAGAACATTGACATTTTAAATAATTTGCGATGGTCTTATTTAGAACCGCATCTTCTTTATCAGATGATTTTTTCATAGAGATGGTAATTAGCTGCACTTAATGGCATACATGAAACTTATATTCTACGTAAATTCATAATTTACATGATAATTTACTGTTTAAAACATTTGAATATTGTGACGTAACGCACCGTAAACACCATCCCATGTATGGTACCAAACCATATCTCTACAGCCCTATCTGCCCATGACAGTAACACATTTTGAGGAACACATTCTTCAGGGCATCAGAATTACGTGGTGAAAACTGCCGTCTTGTAAAAGTAGCCCACTATAGCAAAACAGTAGAATAAGGAGGCAAAAAAGAAAGTCAGAGCATTTTTTGAGTTTCTCAGACTTGCACGCAACGACTTGCAGAGGAGGGCTGGCATGATAATGACTTCAAACTTAAAATATACATCCACTAGAGAGAAGCTGAGCCACTTATCAACCGTCCTCTATTTAGAAGAGCTCTGGCGCACAGTGCCTCAGATAAGAGGCAAAGCCACAAAATCAGCCTTTAAAGGACAAGGTCAACCAGGCGCTGCCACAGTGAATAACTGTCCATGAAATAATCTGAACGACCAACCACAACTGAGGTCACTCAACTGTTTCATTGTGTAATATGGTTCAAAGTAATGGAATTTATAAACATATTACTTGCACGCTTCATACTATGAGTTATCTCGGGGTGCGTCTTGCCAAAGAAGTACAGCAACACAAAGGTTGTGGCACAGGGTTAAAAGGACACTTCAATTTGCCTTAGAAACCAGAGGTTCTTACAAGAGAGCACAGCAGCGACACAGAACTTCTTCCTTGGGCATGTATGCACATCAGAGTTGCCCAAAAGTGTTTGACTGCCTTAGAACATGTCGAAGGATGTTTGCTAAATTTCACACTTGCGTTTCAATATATGTGTGTGTGTGTGTGTGTGTGTGTTTTTTCGCCCCAATAGCTTTCTTTAGAAGCCACATCATCAGGCAGATGCCTCTTAGCATTGTAACACTATCAGCGGGCTGTGTAATCTGGCGCTGACACACTTGGCGTGCCGTGCCATTACCCACAGAACCCCAGGACACTTCCACGACATTGGAGGTCTGAGAGGTGTTCAATGGTGGGAGGGAGGGATGCCTAATCACAGGACCACAGAGGCTGCTAACAACCACTTTTAATTTCGAACAAAGCCCCATTTAGACATTAATTGTCCCTGCTGACAGTTCCCAAAGCAGTAGCTTAGCAGCCAGAACCGACCGGGACTCCGCAGACCGAGGATTTCTAATACCAGGGCCATGTTGCACCATCTTACAAGTCATCGTCCGAGGGCCTTGTTTTTTTCTCCAGACAAGTATGCCGCTCGTATTGGGTACAGCTCTGTACACTATGAGAATAGTAAGAGCAGTAAAATAAAGGGGTTTACATTTTTCTAGGAAATGTTAGGTGGGTCCGAGCAGCAGAATTTACGACGGGATTTAGCATAAGGAAAACATGATGTGATTTAATATCATTCACATCAACCTTGGCTTGGGAAAAGGATTTTAGATTTTTTTTTTGATCACAAATCCGCACATAATCCCATTCCTCCTGTCCTCTCTACTCGACAGCTACGGCGCAGTGAGGATCGGGAATGGGCGGTAACAAGGAACAAGCTCTGGGGTGTCTTTAGGATGACCGCTGCAATCCAAGCTATGAGCAGACTGAGTGTAATTGCTTTACGCAGTACAGTAGTGTAGTGTGTGAGTGTTTAATGGAATAAGCATCAATCACAATACTGCAGTGGACAAGTGGTCCACCTCATTTCACTAGGTCCCGAACACTTCTCTAAGCACCCGGGTAATAAAAAGCTGACTGATTCAAATGCTTTTTTTTGTTTCTGTTTTTTCATGTATCAGAGGCACAGATATCCAACCTAAGATGTTTAAGGGAACTATAATACTGTACTCTATTCTGTATAGTGTTATTATTTTATACATATTATTTCATATACTCAGAACTTCTTCATTTGCATCTCAATGCATTTGCATCACTGGCACAGGCTCAACTAGCTCATCTTTACCAAACTGTAACATGACATACAACATATTTCATTATTCAAGGAGTAACGGTGGACATGTGTATGTACATGTGTATTACGGCCACGCAGCAATAAATAAAGCAGAAAGAATATTAACGTAAAAAAAAAAAAAAAAAAAAAGCCAGTTGTTTCGACAACAACAACATGCCGCAGTTGTGGCGTGAGACCGCAACACGCGTCCGGCGCCACTTTTTTTAAACTCCGCTCTCCGGTGCGCCGCGGGCGGGGACGGTACCTGTGCGCCCGTCCGCCGCCGGCCGGGGGGGCGGGCTCGCCGCGGCGGCCGTGTCCCCGCCGGCGGCAGCGCAGGGCGGTGGACGGGCTCCTGGACGGGGCGCCCTCCGCGGGCTCCTCCGCGGGCTCCTCCAGCCGCAGCCGCGGGACGGGGTGGCCGGCCATGCTCCGCGCGGCACGTGCTCGACTGTTTACCGCGGCGGGGAGGCGGATGGAGAGGCTGCTGTTTCCTCTCGCCGCCGCGGCTGGAAGTAACTTTATTGTTATTAATACTACTACTACTACTACTACTACTACTACTACTACCAATAATAATAATAATAATAATAATAATAACCTTGGTAACCTTCCCCTGCGACGCCGCGTGGACGTGTCTCTCGAACACAGCAGGACCCCCCCGCACGCGCCCGCCGCGTCTGCCAATGGGAGTCGCGCTCGCGCCTGGTTACCGGGGCGCCGTGGGGAAGAGCTGGGCGATATCGCGATACGAAACAAGATATCGTGATCGCGATATTATTATTATTATTCTAATTCTAATTCTTATTATTATTTATTTATTTATTTATTTATTTATTTATTTATTTATTTATTTATTTATTTATTTATTTATTTTTGGTCGGGCTTGATGACCGTATATCATGACGTGTTTGTTTTATTCATTGATTTATTGCAGTTTATTTATTGGGATTCATAACCTCATAAATAACTGTTTTTTTGTTTGTTTGTTTTTTTTCTCTCTCTCTCTTATGCACACAGCGAAAGCACCATCCCAATGGCGCCCGATTCATGTATTTCGGTGAAAGAAATGGTGTGAGCTTTGATTTGGACGCTGAAGCCTAGCCCTACAAATCTGTGCCAGCCCTCATCCGGACTCCCACCGTGACCCCGAAAAAACAACAGCAGCAAATGACACCAACAGAGACGTCAGCAATATAAGACAGTAAAGTTAAAAAAAAATAAGTAAAGATTTGCAATGGACGAATTGAATGATCAAACATCGTTAACCTCGATGACTTAATAGAATATACTTTGCAAAACAATACAACAAAATGTTTCATCAGTGATACGTAACAGCAGATTCCCCTGTATAGTAATAATCAGGTCATAATACTGTACACAGGTAGATTATTATGGAGTATTCCTTAAAATCAAAGGTGGTGTAGACAGCTATTAAGACAATGCTGGAGTGATGAAATGAAATGATGAACCGATGAATGATGATGAAACGGAAACAACGAAAATAATGCAATTTTATGAGATAATATCTACTCAAAGATATGATCTCATAAAATGACTAACAGCGTAATTTGCTGTGAATAGGCAAATGTCTGTATTGACCAGCAACATTTTTGGATCATAAAGTTGAGCCAAAAATGTTGCTGGTCAATACAGACATTTGCCTATTCACAGTAAATGACACTATTAGTCATTCTCTGCTTTCCTTCAGAGTCATTAACCTTCATGGCCGCCCGCTGCGTAGTCGGGGCTATAGAAGATTTAATAATAGTTGTATGGTAACCTTTATCAGCACGTACTGCATAATATATGTATATTGGTAAGTTAATGGATCTAATTTGGCCTACACTTAATGTATTACTGTCTTATCCATGAGAAGTTTTCATTAATTGCTTAATTTTTCAATTAGCACTACTAATAGTTCTCAGAATGAAAATATATAGTGTGCTACATATCATTAATATATTTGCACAATTTGCTTCATCTGTTAACTAAGCAAATTTAATATTCTCCATTAGGATTTATTATTGTTTACAAATCTCCATAAACATTGAACTGGTTCCGCGTCTTTTGTTCTTCACCAATAAAAAGGATGCACAACAAAATGCTGAGTGGGTTTAGAGCTGAAGGAGATTTGTCTCTGACCAAAATGACCAAATGAAGTAGCCTAGAACGGTGGTTCTCAATGTGGGGACCAGGGACCCCCTGGGTGCTTCAAGAGATTCCAGAGGGTTCCCAGCAAAATAATTAATAGTAAAATACATTAGCAACCGTATCTCTGTAACTATAGACGGGTAATGCATTTTGGACTAAATCATATACATGTATTACAATAAAAAGCGTCTAACATTGGGATTCCAGAGACTATATCTCGACAAATGGAATCTATGGCGTAATGGATACCAAGTTGAGAGTACCTGATAGGATTCAAGGGTTAATTGTGGACATATTTGACTCACTCTACCATAAATATACTTCAATGAGGCTTGATTGAATGGATTACTAAGTGAGTGGTTGATGACAGCAGCATTTTCATCCAGTTTTTGAATTTATAAATTATGGAAATCAAACACATAATCCAATAAATCCATCCAGTGCATGTATAATGTGTGGGAATCATACAAGTGTGTGGTTCATAGAGAGTATACTGTATTCCTGTTGAGCCTCTGTTTCAGTGAAAATGCAACAGATGGCTAGAGAGCACGTAGCCAATTACGTGACATATCAAATGACAAAAGTTGCAATATTCCAAAAGATCAAAAATAAGAAACAATATATTATAAAATACTGTATACTGGCCGAAACTTGGTTCTGTCCATTCTGACAATATATTATAATTGGGCTTCAGTTAAAAAAAAATCTATTTAACATTTATCATAATTGAAGCTGTCAGAAGTTGTGAGGTAGTTAGTTGGCAATTCAGACTAATGAATAATTTCTACATAGCACATCTATGTGCAAAGACAAATTAAGTTTTTAAATGGAGCCCCGGCAGTGAATGAGTGTAAAAATAGCATGCTATTAACCTCTCCTTTCAATATAACGGCGGAGCTTTAATTAGTGTGGTCCTCAGACAGTGAAGTATACTTTAGATGTGGGTCGACGCACGGTCTTCATTATTCATTGAAAATCAGTGAGAGGACTCAGTACATTGTTAAACACATGCAGAATTACGAGTAACACAACTGTTAGCTGGATGTATTGTGGTAAATGGAGTGGGAGTTTATGCACCATTTGTAATTCCTTCTGATATTAATTGGAAATTGGATGTTACTTGCTAAAACCCGAATGAACCCAGACAAAAAAAAAAAATGGATTGCATTTTAATTGCTGGATACTGGACTGCAAAGTCTTTTTGTTGAGGTTTTACCGAGAAATACCAGACTTCATTATTATGTGCTAGGATATTCATTGCACAACCAATGTATGTATATTCAACAACAGTTGAACAGAAGCGACTACATGAAGAGTACATGGAGACTAGGTGGTGATGGGGCCTGATACCAGTGGAGATGGTGTCTGATGCCGGTGGAGATAGGACCTGAAACGGGTGGAGATGGGACCTGATGCTGGTGGAGATGGTACCTAATGCTGGTGGCGATGGAACCTGATGCTGGGGGAGATGGGATCTGACACTGGGGGAGATGGGACCTGCTATACGAAGAGGTACGATCTTCTACTGGTGGAGAATGGACCTGATACCAGCGGAGATGGCAGCTGATACTGGGGAAGACGGAACCTGATACATGTGGAGATATGACCTGATACTGGAGAAGGGGGATCCTGACACTGGTGGAGACCTGTAGCTGGAAGAGATGGGGTGGAGGTGGGAGCACAAGACCACACGGCATCTGAAATGACACACAATGGGCTAGTACAAACATTTACCCTCTCTGTGGGTGTGGCACTCTAATTGGTCAGAGGTTACTGTGCCTGCACCTGGGGGTGGGTTGTATGTGTTCCTGGGTTCAGGGGTGCAGGGTCTCCTCACACTCTCTGGGACGGGATTATACTTCTCGGGGCAGTGCATTTGTTTGGTTCCGTGGGGTCTTCTGTGGCTGCAGGGCAGGGTGCTCGGGACTTTCCTGTGGCCATGGAGTGTCTGTACGGCTGCCGGGCTTTTTCCACTGCTTGGAGGCGCTACGATGTAATTCCGACCTCATACACCAGAACTAATTTGGACAAGTTCTGTACGCTCACCGGCGGACAAGCACACAACCAGGCGGAATCACAGGCACGAACACACCAACAGCACCTGCTTTGAACACGACCCGGAACACCCTCCTGATTACATCCTTCTAATTTTCTCCCTCATTTACTGCCATAACTATGACAGGAAGGGGCCATGTGCCAAATTGCTGTTCCAATTTTCCTGGGCTTAGTTAATTATGTTTTGTTGATATAGATTGTCATCTGATGTCTCTATGTTTTTTTTTATAGGTACTTGTTGTTGTTTGGTTCTATGTTTATTTGTCTCACCCTTGGTGATTCTTTCCCACTTGTAAGATGGTTCTCCAAAGGGGGGGGGGGGGTTGGTGGTGGTTCTGTACAACAAAAAACTGTGCTTTTGTCATCCTACAGGTTGTGCACAGGACAGAGTTATTGCAGCCGTTCTTAATGATTAAAGAATGAATAAAGAGTTGATTTGCAGGTTGAGAACTTGAACTCCACTTGCAGACTAACTCCGTCCTCGATGCAATGGCAAACAAATACTCTGTGTTGTATGCCCAGCATGCTGACAGCACAGGTAAAAAAAAAAAAAAAAAAAAAAGTTACTGCAGGTCATTCAAATCTCTAATGTGTTAGTGACAACAATGATAATTGGTCTTCCTGTTTGAATTTTCACTGTAGCTTCATTACATCATTTGACGCCATGTGACAGAATTGAGATGACAAATGACATGACTGACAATGTCACACGAAGACGCCTTGCAGGGGCCTTCATTCCAGTTACTGCAGCTTACAGCGAGGACTTTGGATCTTGCACTGCACTTCTTCCCCTGCAATGGAACTGCTGTTGGTTCATATTATGGAGTCCAGTATCACCAATGGCTGCGTTGATAAAGTTGAGTACACAGTTCCTCCAGATACAATTATGGGAACCTAACACAGGCATCTGGTGGCTAATTTTTTTCATCTATATTCATTGTCATGTTTTTTACAATACTGTGGATTACAAGCAAGCACATTGGTCATTTAAGGTTTCTCTTAGTTTAATTGTTTTTTTTTTTTCAATTAGGTCCTGTGATTAGCAATGGGTAATCAATTATTTTAATTGTATTTTGTCATTTGTAATTAATAATGACGATGCATTAAGGCCTCAGATTAGAGCTCCTAGATAAATAGAACTGCTCCGCTTCAACACCAGGGGGCGCAATTACGTAAGCGATGCACTTGCTCCAATTACTGGAGCCTTGTGTGGCAATATACGGACACACATTTACTTTCCAGATTATGGAGAGAGACCGAGAGATAATTTAATTTTGTATTAATTAAAACTGATAAAACTTGCTCACGGTGAAAAAGATGCCTTATCTGCATGATGAGGAAAAACCTTATCAACACTTTTAGGCCTATCGGAGTGTCTTTTCGGTGGTAATCCCCATAACGACATAACAACACATTACCTTATCTGATACATTGCGATTTAGCCAAAATATTTCATTATATTTGTATTAAGGACAAAATTGAAATATTTTCCGCTTGGTTTATGCATTTTTGTTTAATGTCTGTGTGCTATTTTTTGTGCCCCTCGATGTGAGCGTGTGTGTGTGTGTGTGTGTGCATGTGCGTGTGTGGGTGCGTGTGTGCATGTGTGCGTGGGTGTGTGCGTGTGCGTGTGTGTTGTCTCTTTATAAAATGCATGGCCCTCCAGCGAGATGGGTGGGTGACAGTGTCATCACACATGGCTGACCATGTATAACAATGGGTTCAGAGGCATGGAGCTGCAAGAACGGAAAGATGTCATCGAGACTTGAAGATGCTGTTTTGCATGTGGAGCTTTGAGGAAATGTAAATTAGGCGAACAGCCTGGAGCCAACTTGTCAATGAGCAGATGCTAGAGGACACACATTTAATTGTATTATGTGTCTGAGACCGCATGTATTCCACTCAACGCCCGATATCCACCACAACCGCAGGCCCCGTGGCTTTGCTGACCGACCTTTACACCCTCAAAGGAGTGCCAAAGTCGGAGCCCCTCTTTTCAACCACGGTCCACGCCCCCGCTCCATCTTGCCGGGTCAATAGGTTGTCGACATGAGGGAAACTTCTCAGAGGAAAGAGATGAATGCCATTCAATATACGGCTGACAGGTCAATAGATATCTCCGACCTGGGCGCCGTGGGCTGAGTGTCATTTTCGGAGACGGGAGGAAAAGGAGACGCGGAGAGAATCGAGAGAGAACACCGACGCTCTGGAATCCGGAGGAGCTCCCTGGTGCTGCTTGGTGAGAAGCCACAAACTTCCTGTGTCCTCCCCTGTCGTGGACACATGAGCTTGTCTGGAACCCCATTCTTAATCAAAGCTAGTAATTAGTAGTAGGTTCCCTCTGTGCGGACCACTTTCCTCCCACCTCCAAAGACGTACAGTAAAGGCTTCATAGGAGGCCATAAATTGGTGTCAATGAGAAGACGCAACGAGTGTGTTTGTGTGACACACATCAGACTGGTGTCCATAGTAACCTCGGATAGGCTTCTGCAAACTTTGACCCCAAACAGGAGAAAACAAGTATTGAAAATAACAGCGCCTGCCCTCTGTTTTATTTATTGTATTTGATAAATGGGAATGTAGTTCGTATTCTAAAAGAAATAAACAAGCTACCAGTCGGCAAAACGTCATGTGAATAATCCCTGTAAAATGAAATTGTTGGTATTACTATCGATGCACTCTGCCCTCAGATATTTCTTGGTTTAAGTGGAAATCCATAAGATTGTCCATGTCCCAGAATGACATGTTTTTTATTGTCCAACATCTGACTTTTACCCTTGTCTTCGCTTCTTGGCCGCCACCATCAATGGAAACAGCATAAAGAGGACCACATATGTAATGCAAATACATTGCACGGCTGTTTCTTAACAAGTTTCACCTAAATAAAGTATAAAATATGGAATTTTTTATGGATAGATGGATGGATGGATGGATGGATTTATGGATTACCACTTTAAGTATACTGTACATATATTATTACGTACATATGATGATTCTATTTTCCTCGTAACTGCAAGACTTCAACTAACCACCTCTCCTCTCCTAACACAAAGTCTAAATTGAAGGGGAAATCTTTAATTATTGAGCTAACATTGTCAATAATGAAACCAAATGCCAGTGTGACTCTTCCTGAGTGTGTCAAACAGGCCAAAATGTGCCGTCAGACCAAGTAGGTTGTCATTGAATATTTTATTTGCAAATGAAATAGTAATAACTCAGAAGTCGTAAAAATATACATTTTTTTACTTGTGATTATTTACATGGATTGTTATCATTAAAAAAAAAGGGAGGTTTCGCTTTACAGAACAAAAAAGGGAAAAAAAAGCCTCTGCATAATAAGATATAAGGTGAAAAGGAAACCAAAGGTGTGTTATATTTCCCTTTTCTGACGCCGTGCCGAGCCGCCTCCCTCAGAGGACGCAGGAGCAGCGAACCACACAGATCCCACTCAGACCAGTGATGACCACAGCACACGAAAAAAGTGCAAAGTACATGAATGAAGAACCCAAAATAAAGAAGAAGAAGAAGAAGAAGAAGAAGAAGAAGAAGAAGAGGAAGAAGAAGAAGAAGAAGAAGAAGAAGAAAGAAAGAAAAGATAAAGCTTAATTTAATCGTCTGTGAATATATTTACATTTAGTTTCAGTTTTTTGTTTTTTTTTATTGTTTTTTTTTTTTAATTTTCTCTCTTTTTGTCTTTAGCCGAATACAGATATGTTACATCGGAGCAAAGCATTCCCGTTGGTCCGCTCCATTTCCCCCTCTTCACATGCAGGTCCCTGGGCCTTTCGCGACCCTTCCCCCGCGTGAATCGCATTCCTCCCATCACCAAAAAACCCACAAAGCCGGAGTTTTACCTCGTCATGCTGGGCAGCTATCATCCGAAAAAATAAAAACATTTCAGTTGGACAGAAAACGGCAAAACCTCAGTGGCTACATCGCTCGTGTTTGTCTGGTTGTGGCGCGGGGCGACAGTAAGAGCAACCATCGCTCAGTGTTGATAACAGCAGTGTGTGGAGCGTTGGCAGCCGCTGATGTCGAGGGTGATGTCGGCAGTTGCTGCCAAAACTTTACTGGTGTGTGGACGACTTTGTTGTCGTTGTCGTTGTTGTTTTTTTTTTTTTTTCTTGTTTATTTTTTCTCCCCGATCGCAGTTGCACAGACGAAAGCCCCCGCGAGACCCATCCCCCTGGAAAAAGATAAAAATAAAAATCCAGCCCGAGTCTTGTCAGTCCACAAAGCCGCGCAGAGGAGGGGCAGCGGGAGAAGGCGCAAGCTCACAAACTGGGGGATCTGCCACCTGAGACCTCCGCTCGCTGGAAGGCAAATCAAAAAAGCTTAGAAGAATTTACCAGCTGGAAGACAAGCGTCCCGTCCTCCG
The DNA here is from genome assembly GCF_960531495.2 of Zeus faber. Taxonomy (NCBI): domain Eukaryota; kingdom Metazoa; phylum Chordata; class Actinopteri; order Zeiformes; family Zeidae; genus Zeus; species Zeus faber. The sequence continues at coordinate 10,445,504 of NC_137197.1, forward strand.
CCCAAGCCGCTTCTATCAGGAGTGGGGGGGGGGGGGGGCAGGTTCAATGGCATGAAGAGCCCACGGCCCTGGCTCAATATCAATCCTGTTACGCGTCTTCCCGACATTACTCCCGCTAGATTCCGATGGAAGCAGCACTGAAGCCTTTTTTTTATTTTTTGCTACACAGATTATTAAGATGCATGGCAGCATCCTCCTCCTCCCCTGGCAGGGGTGTGTAGGTGCGTAGCTGTGTGCGGGAGTGTGTGCGTGCAGAACCAAAGATGACGCAAACAAAGGGACGGAGAGATGGCTTTTTTTGTGTGTGACTGCTTTAGCCGTGTCGTGTCGTGTCGTGTGTATGTGTGTGCGTGTGTGCGTGTGTGTCTCAAGGGGGATGCACTGTATATGTCCCTTTCTTTGCTGCAATTAGTATCCCGGCCCCATCAGTCATAATTCCTCCAGACATCCCACCCATCACATTGACGTTGAAAGAACCAAAATAACCTGGATGCCTGGGCTTCGGCCGTGTGCAGGGACGAGTGTGTGGGCGTGCGCGAGCGCGTTTCACGGATGCTGCATGAGAGGCTATCACGCCATCAGGGCGCGGTGATGCTAAAGGACGGGGGCGAGCGGGCGGACAGCACACAAGTGGCGTCCGGAGCCAGAGAAAGATATGAATTATGGATGTGCCTTTGTCTGAAGACAACGCGCCAGCCTGACACGACTGCGGCTCACCGAGTGGAAATTCGACGGGCACATTAAGTTCCCGAAAAACTCAAAATAAAGACTGCCAGTTTGCAGTCACATCAATTTGGTTGGAGGTTATGCCTGGCTGAGCACTCGCTGCTCCCTTCAGTGGCGAACATGGCGACGTGCGGGTGTGGCCCAAGGGCTGAGACTGAATCAACATACACACAGACAGACACACAGACAGACACACAGACACACACACACACACACGCATACCCAACTGAGCACGCACATCAGCTTCCCCATTTTATACGTCAACAAGTGTTTGTTGCTGTTGTTGGGAAATAAAAGGCATTGTATTCCCTTATTGGACGGTTTCTTCCCTCCCTCAACCGTATCTATTAAAATTAAATGACATCATGTGTGTATATCTATCTGTATGTACATTATAAAACAAGACTATGACTACACAATGTACATTGTCCCTGTGGCGTGGGATTGCTATATCGGTGAGGGATAAATCTACTCGTTCTCAGGCAGCATCCCATAATAATACTCGGGCCGGTGTGGGAAGTTGTATCTCGGCCGCCGCCGCCGCCGCCGCCGCTGACCCCCGGAGCTGCATGTGAACAGAGACTAAACCACTGGTGCGCTGAAGATAAGGACAGAGAAGGAAAGCATCAAGGGGAGGGAGGGATTGCGAAGGCACACTAGATAGGCTGCTCGTCCTTTCTTTTCTTTCTTTCAGCGACTTTCAATCACACTGCACCGGGGCGACCGGAAGTGGGTGACAGAAAGGGGGGGGGGGGGGGGGGGGGATCGGCCGGTGGCGGGGCGTTGACCAATAACCAAACAGGATGGAGTGGCGCCCCATTGTTATGGATCTGGAGAGAGAGAGAGTACCGAGAGTCCCGCCATAAACACGCTGTACAACAGAAGGCTGTGGAAACGCGCTCCCTTTTTTTCCGACAGCATAATTGTGGAATTGAACCTCGAGGTCAGTCCTCTTGTGCCTCGGGGCCGGGGAAATTGATCCGCTGCCTTACAGGACGATGAAAATAATATCGACCATCTTGAGTTCAACACACATTCATGATATCTCTCGACAGGTTTTGGCTTTCAGGAACACAATTTCGTGAGAATAAGCTGGTAAATAATGGTAATAATAACAGAAAAAAAACAAATAAACACACACGATAAGAAAACAAACCAAAAAAAATAATAATAATAACCCATCCCGGGGATTGATGGCACTTATTCAGATGAATTCAATGACATGCTCACTGTTCTTTTGCCCTTAACCACCTATTCAAGGAGAAAGGAAAAAAATAAGTAAAACGTAAAGTCTAGCTGGTCTAATAGATACTTCGACTTCTCTATAGTTTGAGCTCTGGCTTCCTATAGGCCTAATACATAATATGTACCCGCGAAGGGACTCAGTCAATAGCGTTTACGTTACGTCCGTAGATATAGACGGGACGTGGAGGAGGGATTGGTTATTCCGTGGGTGTGCGCCCGCCCCTGGTTGCAGGCCGTCCTTGTGGCTGAGGTTTCACCTGCCAGCAGTGATGCAGACTGATCCGTCAGTGAGTCAGATTAAGGACCCCTGCGGCTCGCCGCGGATTCCTTTACGAGAGCGCGGAACGCCAAACGCCTCCATGCAGATGACCCCGGCGTCCGTCCACACGGATGGGCACAGCCTGCCCCCCGAACTGCTCGGGGCAAGGGGGAGGGGGGGGGGGGGGGGGGCGATGGATGAATGAACGAGAGAGACATCGGCACCCTCCCGAGAATCCCTTCTTGTCGTACGCACCCTCGCTGTCTTCCTCTCTTCCTGCCTCCATCCTCGTTTGCGCCCGGCGCTTATCCCTTTGTCTTATTGTTCACAGGGGAACGTCTCCGCGCTGCCCCCGCCACTCCGGCCTGCGCTCGCTCGTTTTCGTTTCCTCCCTTTCCCCATCTTCCGCACGCCGCCCATCTCTTTGATTTGATGAATAAATAAAA
>NC_137197.1:10448379-10485879 GCF_960531495.2 Zeus faber
ATCCAAACCGATAACCACACCCCTGAACATCCTTAAAATTCCATCGTAAGAGCTGGGGGATTGGGGGGTTTGAGTAGCTCAGTGGAACAGCTCAGACTCCGAATGTGGCAGGAAAACAGGAAACACCTCATCACGCCTACATTATTCAATCCGACTGTGTTGAATAATTCATCCTTACAACAGTAAATAAGCAGCTACACTGACTACACGGTCACTAAAAATCTTTTTTATTGCTTTGACAAGTGTAGTTTTTTGGCCCCTGGGAGGTCAAGGTTTGCTGTTGGCAGGTACGCTAGTTGGCGCTGAAACGAGCCGTAAATACGTGGATGCCCACACCTAGACCCACCTGGTTCATAACACACACAAACAGATGCACGCTCATACATACACATGGCTTCCGCAACAACATCTGAAGGAATGACCTGGAGAGGGAAATTTTGCGGAGGAGTAAAATCATCGTGAAACAGCAAATTGTGCGCTCTATGAGGAGCAATCAAGAAAGGAGAATGCAATGCTATTCAAATGATATTTTTTCCCCACTATTGTATTTATTTCAGAGTATCCCTGGGTTTCTTGCCAAATCCCTTTTAAACAACTACAGTAGATTCAATTGTTCCCTTTCTATGGGACCACTTTACGAAACCCATAGGATTGGCAAGAAACACTTTTTCACATCGACAATGGAAGGGAGTTTGGCTCTCCCGATTTTTTTTTGTATTATATTACTGGGCTTCAACATTAGGGCTATGACATACTGGCTAAATGACACAACATCTCCTTCAAGCTGGCTTGAAATGGAACAAGAGGCATGCCAACCCTATTCAATGGGTGCCGTCCTTTTATCACCACACACCCTTGACAAATCTTTAAATAATAGCAATGTAGTTATTGATAGCCAGAAAACCAGGAAACAACTTAGTTGGATATTTGCAAATGACAGATTATGAAAGGGACTTATAGAGGCTCCCATCTCGATGCATGCCTTCGACTCTCATCCCGCTCAGAGAAATTCATATTGTATATACAATTTATGACACATTACAATCTACCGGCCCAGCCGATTCCACTTTCATTAAAACCAGTTTATGGGAGGGAAGTTTGGTACACATCCGTACATTTCTATTGATGCTCTAATCACGGTCTAATCAAATTCAAAATTCTGCACCGACTTCATTCATTACGACTTCAGGTTACGAGGAATATACCCCGACATTTCTGCTACGTGTCATAGGTGCCTCTTGGCAGATGAGACACTTCTCCACAGCTTTGGTCTCTCTCCCTGAGTTCAAACATATTGGATACATCATTTTTTATTTCTCTTCTTCTTCTTCTTCTTCTTCTTCTTCTTCTTCTTCTTCTTCTTCTTCTTCTTCTTCTTCTTCTTCTTCTTCTCATCATCATTATTATTATTATTATTATTATTATTATTAGTAGTAGTAGTAGTAGTAGTAGTAGAAGTAGTAATAATAACAATAATAATAATACATTTATTTATATATTTATATGTATATATTTTAATTTCTAAGTGTGTGTGTGTATATATGTGTATCTCATATGTGAAAAGCGAAACTTTATAATTTTGTTTACATTGATATCATAGGGCTTGATTGATTTTACACCGTCTATAACAAAGAAGAGCATCTCAATCCTACACGTGTACGTGTATGTTTATACGTGGATGCACCTGCTCCTGTGTGCATGTATATACATATTAAGCAACATGCTCAAATAAAAAAACACTTGAGAGGAAGAAAGGAGGATGCCTGATGGATCTTCTAACACGTCTCCTATTCACTTCGAGACTTCCCCCTGAGTCAAGGTTGAGTTGAGGTCTTTACATCTCGGTGTGAGGTTGCTAAATGCCACACCTCAGAGCTCAGAACACAAATATAATAAACACATGAAACTCTTAAATGGGAGAAAAAAAGTGTATCTACTCTATTCTATTCAATACTCACATTCACACCAGCACGTCCACACACACACACACACACACACACACACACACACACACACACACACACACACACACACACACACAGACGTGCGAGCAGCTAAACATTTGAAACGTGTGAAAGGGAGGCTCTTAGAAGAGAATCAATATTGCACTTGACCTTGTGGTCTTCTTTGCAACGCATGTAGGATAACTGCCTCAGCAGAAAGACCTTCACATAGGGATAGGAATATACCAAACACACACACACACACGTACACAAAACCAAAAGACCTGTGTGAAGACCTGGAACCATGTTCTTTTCTTTCAACAAGGTCTGGTGGAATGGTGAAACCCCCCCAGAAAGTTGAGTCATGAAGCTCACTGGTGGTGAAAAAAGATAAGGCCTGCAGGACTCACCTGATCTCGTTGGGAGTCTCCTCCTCCTCGTATTTCTTCTTCTCCTTCTTCCGGAACACCAGCCAGATGATCAGAATTACAATGAGGACGCCGAGGGAAATTCCCACCACCGCGCCGGCGACCATGCCCATGTCCTTTACATCTGTAAAGAGAGAGGGAGAGAGAGAGAGGGGGGGGGGGGGGGTGCAAAATGCAAAAGGTTAAAGATATATTTCAAATGGGGCAAAAGTGAGAACAGCGTGTGAACCCCCACATCTCCTACAGGGCTCTATTTTAATCAAATGGGATTTTTTTTTTATAAAAACAGACCTACCGCAGAGTTGGTCTAGTTAGTTCCAGTGCCAATAATAATATTTTTTACAAATACCAGTACATTTGTCACTGTGAAGGGCAGGTAAGGCGATCTGAGAAAACTGCTGAAAAGGGTACTAAGCTACTGTGCAGATTATTTTGAGAACTTCTTGGTGTAGTTGAAGACGAATAATTCCAGAACAATAATTAAAGAGAAATTATGATTGAAAATCATTTGCTGAGGAATGATTGTCATCCTTTAATGTCTTGGTCTAAATTGATTGCCCAAAATGGAAATAGAGTATAATATCTAGTCGTTTTTATTAAATGCATTTTTCTTAGATTTGTATTATATTATTTATTACTGGCACTGGAAGTAATATCTTTATTAAATTACATTGCATTTAGCAGACGCTTTTATCCAAAGCGACTTACAATCATTCAAACACCGACGGCCGCGGTTAAGTGTCTTGCTCAAGAACACTACAGCATGCTAGCAGGAGGAGCCTGGGATCGAACCAGCAACCTTTAGATTAGTAGATGACCAGCTCTACCTCCTGAGCTACCATCCATAAAACTATAATTCACCGCTATGCCTCCTCCAGACACCAAGCATGTCCTGGTTCCAACATTTAAACATAATAAGGACAGTGTCCCAAATATCCCAAATGTCCCAAATCCCCAAGCACTGTTCTTATTTCTGACATATAAACACTAGAAGCCCAACATCATCCTATATTTCTAAATGATTTGGTGTTATTTATCATTATAATTCTTTTTTAATCAATTTTAGATGCAACAAAAGGTTAGATCTAGAGCACGGCTAAAGTCTTTAATCACAACAATGTCCACTTTTGAAAATCACAATTTGTAGTGTACGGCTGACCCCTTGTTCATGATTTCATTAATGCGGTATAAATAGGCATCACATTAAATAAGCAGAGCCCTGTTGGGTATTTATTAAGATCCGTGCCAAACTGTTCAGAGGTTGTGTGTGAGCTGCCGAACCTTGAAACATAGAACAACACTGACTTTGAACAACCTTTGTGGTTACAAGTCCCTGCCCTCAAGAATTAAACAATGACTTATTTTATGCAAGCATTGCAGAAAAAAAAAGTGTTAATTAAGAACAAGATTCATCGATATCCTGAATTGAACATGTATATAGGTGCATCTTTTTTCTGACGCTTTTGAGCTTATTAAGTCATACCTTCTATTACAGTAGTCGGAGGACTGAAATATAAATGGTAAAAAGGGTGAGATATCGCACATTAAAGGTCTAAAAAAGGATGCGAACAAAGTAAATAGTGGCATAATGCAAAATATCATATCAGATAGGTGCAGGTGTCCCTGTCGCCAGATACCTCTGCGTGCCTCACATTGCTTCATGCGTATCCCTTACCATTTCAAAATGTAATTTAACAAAGCGCGACCCTTCTTGCCGTGTCATTTCCAATATTCCGTTAAATTCTGACCCCCACAGTGACCCCTTTTGGTCCCGGGCGGAGGCAGAAATCTATTATTGCAGCGTTGAAACATTGCCGTTTGGGTCTGGGGTGGTGACCAGTAGCCACCGGTTTAACTTAAGAGCCGTCCCAAGTGTTGGGGCGCACGGGTGGAATACAGAGGAAAGGAGCAGGGGGAGGGTCAACTGAAAGGCAGAGGGGGAATGTATTTCCAGCTGCAGTGGGAAACTGCAGCCATCAATCAAGGTGACAGTTTGGTGAAGGGGGGCGTGCACGCTGCGAGTTAAACTCCGGCCTTTCCCGTCCTCCACTCACGCTGCATGGTGACCTCGATGACGCAGTTCTCCTCTCCTACGTCATTGCTGGCCGTGCACTTGTAGACACCTGTGCTGTCCATGGTGAGGTTTCTCAGGGTCACGATCTCCGGGTTCTTCAGGTCTGGGAGACGAGGGGGGAATGTTTTGTTAGGATACAGAAGATGGAGATGCCTCGCCTGCGTGAGCATTGGTTGCCGTACAGTGCGTTTAATCAAAGCGGATGCATCATACTTGTGGAGTCGGACAATATTTACCGTGGTCAAAGACAGAGACAGCGAGGAAGGTAAAGAGAGAGTGATGGAATGTTGATTTAAGAGAGGCGCCCATCGCGTCGCCTAGGTCTCAAAGAGAGGAGCGGCAGCTCGTCTGGGAGAGCGATGGAGTGGCATGGACCCATTGGGCATTTAGTCATCCATACCAATGACAAGCATGTGATATTACCTTTCATCAGACCCATAAATAATGGCTGCTGACGCTGTGTGTTATCGGCCAATGAAAACTAATTAGACCGAACAGGTGTTGTTTCATGGAGGTCATTAATTTGAAGGTTTTTGTCTGGGCACGTGCCATCGCCAATGCACTTCAAGCGTCGGGGCAAACGCTGAGACGAAGAGGCATGCTGTATCCCCCCCGTGGGTAAATGTGCCTGTTTAGAGAATGCACAGGAGGGAGAATTGCCCCAGTGAGGATTTATTTCTGCCATAAACATAATCTCTGTTACTATTTCGAGGCCGATATGCACAGGGCTGATGAAAAGGGGCTGCCAGGATACACTTTATGTGGCTCGAGGTGTGCCTTGGGGCTCCTGCCTGGCCAATTTTGTTGCAAAAAAAAAAAGTGGATCTTGCCGGTCCAGTCTGTGTACAGAAATTGAAGAATCTTTAGAGTGTGAATAGTTTCAAGATTCAAGAGGTTTATTTGTCACATACATATACATACTTTCATACATATATGTAGTGAAATGTAATGCAACGCACCCGGTGACTACACACAATAAATTTCTTTCTACTAGACCAACTAACTGATTCCTAAAACGTAATACAGAAGGTCGAATACTTATAGAATAAAATAAAAATATATAGAATAAAATAAAATAAAATTAAATTAAATGGAATAGATAAAGGGAATAGGCTAGACTTATGTTCATGGGATAGGTAATTATGTATATACAGATATGTGCATTAAAGTGGCATGTGAATAAAGTGAGGTAGTGTTTGTGGGATAATACAGCACAGCAATACGGCAACACGAACAACCCAGAACAGTGACACAGCATGTGGTACAGTAGGTAGTGGAGCCTATGTGCGTGGCTCAGTGAGGACCCCTGGTGAGGTCAGCATTGACAGTTCTTATGGCTTGCGGGAAAAAACTCTGTCTCAGTCTCTCTGTTCTCGCTGTGTGACTGCGGAGGCGCTTGCCTGACTGCGGCAGCTGGAACAGTCCGTTGTTGGGGTGATGTATGGGGTATAGTATTCAAGAAATCGGTCATCCCGCACTCACTTCATGCCCGGAGATGACATTTTTCTGGGAAAGATATTCACAAATCGTGGCCTTTACTAGAACATGTGTTAACCTGGCTCAAATAGAAAGATAGTTGAGGCTTACAGTACATTTCCAAGAGAATGTAGATAGGCGGTTGTAATTAGCCATCATGATGCTGAGATACTGGGTCTGTACTGTATATGCTCTCCTGAAATGCGGGGCCGCGGAAGTGTGCAAGACCAAAAGCTTCTTACAGCCAATCGTTGTTTACATTCCCCCGAAATCAGCCGGCGCGGAACGCGAGCAGGCCGGCCCGGCCAGACTAGCCGCTTCTGACAGCTTGTGCAGCAAACAGCGAACCGAAAGGCATTTTTGAAATGGAATGGAGGTAAGCTACAATGGATGCATCAGGGGGATGTAAACACAGTTTGAAGCTTTTTGTGTCGTGAAACCCAGTGCACCCAGTTTCTTTTTGTTTCATGGGAGGCTGCACAGACCAGAATCTCAGCCGACATTGGTGGGAGAGCTAAATTCAGATTATGGATACAGAAGCCCCTTCCTACATGGGATCCGTAACATTGCTGAATAAAAAATATCCGGCAAAGTCAGTAGGCAGTCATTCTCACATTGCCTCCTTTACGGACAAGTTCCGTATGGAGTCTGTTCCCACATGTAGATGACTGTTACGGGTACATGATGTCATGCTCGCACTGGAGATGTGTAATATCATGTAAGACTAGGCAACAGAATCAGTCTCTTCTGCCAAGCCGACGGAGCGGGTAGAGAGCCCCCGTCCCCGGACGCAATAACCCAATGTAATTTAATCAGTGTGATCATTTTTAACCTGTCCTACACTCTCTGCCTCCGGAGCATGAACGTGTTCTCCACCCGTTCTACCGCTCCCTGTCTGCTCGCTCCCTTCAGCTCCGCGCTGCGGCGCAGCCGTCGGGCAAGCGAAGCGCTTGTGCCCGATGACCGTAAAAACCAACTATTTGTGCTTCATTTGGATTTGGCTCCACCCTCACCCCTTTACGGCAATCTTACTGCTTCCATTCGCACACGCTTCCATTCACAGTACATTTTCCTGGAAATGATACTCGGACGAGAGTGGGGAAATTTACGAAACGACTGTTACGGAACATCGGCGCTGGATCCCATTCCCACATGACGCCAATACGGAACATTGCCACTTGATATACGGCTTTCAGTGCAAGCGGGAAAGGGGCTAGAGGGAAACTTCCAGGTGTGAATGGCGTTGTGTTTTTCAATCAGGGTGGTATGCTGTGGTATGCCGTGAAAAATCCCCAAATTCCACTTAAAAAATAAAAAATTAAAAGTTTGTAAAATTGCAAGGCTGTACAAAATGAGTCGTATCGGTGGAATGCAAAGTGTAAATCCGTCACATTCAATATGAATTATGCCAAATGCTTAGACCAAATCGCCTCGGACTTGAATTTAATCCTAAATGTCAGTCAAACATTCAATCGCTCGCCCACTGTTTTGCCGCAACGACTCCCAAGTCATTTAAAAGATTTGTTCGCTACGAACAAGTCTTGGATCACTAACTATTAGTAGGTCGTAATAATAAGCACCGTTCTATGGATTTATGATGTTTTGTGACGTTTTTAGTGGATAGCGGTGTGCAACGGCAGAAGAAAGGCGGGGAAACACTGGCCCCGGAAACTGCAACTGTGCCGCCGCGAAGCAGGGCGGTATCAAGGAACAGCAGGTGTGCTCGCTCAAACCCTTCGCCGGCCGAACACGGGCCATAAAAGCGATTAAAGGAAAATAGATCTTCATGCAATTTCACCTTTCCTGGCTTTTATGAGCGACGCTAAATAAACATGCCACTGCGCCGGCGATGGCTTCCTTACCTATGAGTGCCAGGTTTGGCAACTTGCCCAGACTCTTCCCCTTGTCCAGCACCCGCTCCCATTTGTAGTTAATGGGGTCGGAGCCGTCGCTGGACTTGCAGCTCAGCTTGACGTCGCTGCTCTCCAGGAGCTTCCCGTCCATCCAGCACTTCGGCTTGGACGGCTTGACTGTGAGGACAGAAGCACGTTGGCGTTACAGGCAGATCGACCGGAACACAACGAATATCTTGAGTTATCTTAAGTTTCTCTTGATCAGATTGCTGTCCGGTTTTCGCAGCTTTGGCACAAAAGTTTGTTTTCGCGATAATTAACCGATTGCTGTTTCCCCCCGACGGGAGGAGAACGGCGACACGGAGGCGGGATAATAATCTCGAGGTATTGTTGACTTTCAAACAGTCGGGGATTCCAGGAGACGGCGTTCGACATCAAAGGTTGAAAGGAGAATCCGCTTGTTCCCTCCGTTACACAGCGTCTCGTTCTCCTCGTCTTACAAACACGCATGTCCCATTAACCACCGCCTTCATCTTTCCCGGGACGTCTTCTTCATTATTTAGGTGGTGTTTTTTTTTTTCTATTCTCCCAGTTGTGTTCACAATGTATTATTTATTGATTCTTATTTCGTTTTTACTTTGCTTCTTGGGGGATGATTTGTTTTTTTCACGCTATTGGTTTTTTTTGTTTTTTGTTTTTTTTTTAATTACAAAGCTCCATTGTTTTTATGACAAAATGAACTTGTATTTATGTTTCCCCTCTATGTTTTATCATTTTTATTTGTTTGGAAACAGCGGGAAATGGAAACTCCAAAAAAAACAAAAAAAAACACAAAGATCAATGGAAACCCGGACTTTCAGTTAGCTGTTCATAATTGTCACTATTTTAGTTTCTCTGTAGAGGTCAAAGGTCATAGTAAGGGCTAGGCGATCTAATATTATAATATCAATATTGTAATATGAGACTAGACTGGATTTAGTTATTGTATTTTGTGATACTGTATAGTAAAAGCAAAGTGAAGTAAATAACTTCATAGACTACGGGGTTTGGCTATGGCTGGTATAAAAATATAAAATAAGATAAGATGGTACTTTATTCATCCTCCGGGTGGGGGTGAGGGGCGGTTGGTGTTACTGCAGCTCTGATAATTATGATATAATATACCACACAATAATACTATTATAATATCCAGATAAATAATAATTCTGAAAGACAACTCTCAGATGGGTAGGAGGGACGGGATGCTTCAACAGGGCGTGGGAACGCGTGGCGCGGTCAAGTTGTCTGACAGAATGAGCTCCGCAGGGCGACGCATCATTTGTTTCTAAAACATATATTGCGTGTAAACATCATTAAAGCGCCAATAGTCATCTCCGAGGTATTCGTCAAAAAATATTGTGGTATTTGATTTTGCCTCGCCCTGGTTATGGTCCTCGTCTACCGGCCCGGTTGACACTGATCAATACATTTTAAATTCACAGCCGCTTTTTCGAGACAAGTAGAAAGTCAAAGAGAAGGAGAGAGAAAAGAGGAAGTGCATAACAAAAATTCCATTCGATAAGTCTCAAACTGAATTCGAACAAAATGTTTCAGATCATCTCCAACCCGCTTCCCAACCAACCTCCTCCTGATCCGTCCGGCTCCTTTCAACAAACTTTACCGGATGAGATTTCTTTCCTCCAGACGTTCTCACTCTACGCCGAGACGTTGGCTGAGGACGCTTCACATCCCCTCGCATTTCCCCAGTTCGCCTGTGTTAATCTATTCCATTATTTCTCCTGTCCTCTTTCCTTTTTACCTCCTCCTCCTCCTCCTCCTCCTCCTCCAAAGCAGAAGTCGACATTCTGCTCACACGCTAAATAAGGGAGATAATGAGGAGGGCACGCTCCTGCACGTCTTGCAGCTCTGTCAGGGTCAGTTAGGCCCTCGCTGCAGCAGGACACACACTCACATACATACACACACACACACGCACACACACACACACACACGTGCACACACACACACACACACACACACACACACACACACACACACACACACACACACACACACGCACACACACACACACACACTTACACTTACACACACACACTTACACACACACACACACACACACACGCACACACACACACACACACACACACACACACACACACACACACACACACACACACACACACACACACACACACACACACACACAGTCTCATCATACATACACATGGACAACGCACACTGAGTTAACAAACTAGCATGCAAGCTCGCCAGTAAAAACTAACACACAAACCGTATAGACACAGACACACACACACACACACACTTACACTTACACACTTACACACACTTACACACTTACACACACACACACACACACACACACACACACACTCACACACACACACATACACACACATACACACACACACACACACACACACACACACACACACAGTCTCATCATACATACACATGAAAAACGCACACTGAGTTAACAAACTAGCATGCAAGCTCGCCAGTAAAAACTAACACACAAACCGTATAGACACACACACACACAGATACACGCACACACACACACACACACACACACACACACACACACACACACACACACACACACGCACACACACACACAGTCTTATCAAACATACACATGGAAAAAAGTACACTGAGGAGTTAACAAACTAGCATGCAAGTTCGCCAGTAAAAACACACACACAGTCACGCACACACCACACACACACGCACACGCACGCACGCACGCACGCACGCACGCACGCACACACACACACACACACATTGTCTTCTGCCAAGCAAGCCGCCAGCTCGGCTGCCAAGCCATTATCTTAGCGTGGGGAGCGGGAGGAAAAATGCAAATGTTGGTCTCTCACAAAATCGAAAGTGTCACTGCAAAGCTGAGGGCAATTTGTAAAAATCGAGGCACTAACTCAGGGAAATGTCTTCATGGAGGAGAGAGGAGAGCGAGGAGAGCGAGGAGAGCGAGGGAGCGGGCGGATTAACAGACTGTTCCATTAAGAGAACCAATAACCATGGGTTGAACTAATCTCCCATGATGTTTTAATAAACCGCTCGCTTCTCCCGACATCGAGAGCGATCTGCCTCCCACCCCCACCCACCCACCCCCGACTCTACAGCCGCGGCGTCCGTCCTTCCGAAGCCGCTCGGCTGGTTTTGAGACACGCGCCAGAAAGGAGAGCGACGCTAAGCCATTTATAAACCAATCTGTCGGCCATTTGCATATCAGGCAAAACGGGGAAAGCAAAAGAAAAAAAAAAAACGGGAAAAAAAAACAACAAAAAACATGAGACAATGACGACGGAACGACTTGATGCTGGTGGCGCGCGAGGCCAAAACCGGGCTTTGTCTTTGTGACGGAAGACGAGGAGTCGCTTTAAGACTCGGGGGGGGGGGGGGGGGGGGGCGCGTGATAATTAAAAACAATGAAACGAATCAAAAACAAACAAAAAAGGATTCGTGTGAATACCGAGTAATCCAAAGCAGGTTATCTGCGGTGAGTTTGATGACGGCTTACTTTGTCACTGTCGTACTGTGGACAAAAGAATTACGTAGGTTCTGTGTGTCCGAGCGACGGAGAGCCGGCCCCCGAAGCTCCGCCTCTGACGCACGGGAATTCCGCGGCTATATGGACGGTGACAGCGAAACGGAGTCGGACGGCCGTCTGCGTAAATGATCAAAACCCTAAATTAATAAATCAAATTCTGCGGTCTTCCCAGTGACCTGGCAACCACATTTTTTTTTTCCTTTTTTTTCCCTCTCTCCCTCTCTCTCTCTCTCTCTCCCTCTCTCTCTCTCTCTCTCTCTCGCTCTCTCTCTCTCTCTCTCTCTCTGTCTCTCTCCCTCTCTCTCTCTCTCTCTCGCTCTCTCTCTCTCTCTCTCTCTCTGTCTCTCTCCGGTCTCACTTCAGAGAATCAATCTGAACAAAACCCCAAACGGCAAGACCAAAATCAAATCACACTTCCTGAACCAAATGGAATCATTAGATCAGTTAACATGATGGAGGAAATGTGGCAGGCTAATGATCCAGTGATTAGGTCTGTAGCGTGTGTGTGTGTGTGTGTGTGTGTGTGTGTGTGTGTGTGTGTGTGTGTGTGTGTGTGTGTGTGTGTGTGTTTGCCCACAAGTGCATGCCGATGTGGATACATTAGCAAGTATCCATGTTGGTTGGCTATGGCTCCCATGGAGATGCATTACAGGCACAAAGACACCTACGGGTTCCAATGCAGGATCCTGCAGTGTGCGCACTGTGTGCACGGGAGCCAAAATCTGGCACGCGCCGCTCTCCGCCCGCGCACGCTCACCCAACACGATGAGGTTGACGTGGCTCCAGTGGTACTTCCCCCCGGTCTTGACTTTGCAGTGGTACTCCCCGGAGTCGGTCAGCAGCAGGTCACTGATGAGCAGGGAGGCGTCTCCGTTCAGGTACTCCCCCGCGAAGGACAGGCGGCTGGCCTCGGCGCCGGTCGCCTCGTTGGTGTAGACCTGACCCCCGAAGAAGGTGATGATCTTTGGGGAGGAAGAGGGGATAAGCGGGGATGGATTTTTTTTACCTGATCGTTTATTGGGGAAAAAACAAAAAACAAAAGCAAGGCTGAAAAAGGCACAAGTTCAGCGTTGGGTTGCGGAGCCTGAGCTCTGGCCCGGTGGTTGGCTGAGCTTCCCTGCGGAGATTAATAAACATCCATATTATTATAAAAACCATATAAAGGGGAGGTGGAACTCCAAATATGGTTAATATTGTATGTCACAGCCAGGAAAGGCGGCGCTCCAAACAAGGGTGCTTTATGATGGCGTGTGAAATGTATATTTTCTGCGGTAAACGACACTGCGCTGGCCGTCTGATGAAGCTCAAACAAGCGCAAATGTCATAATTGAAATCACTGAACTGAGATTCGTTGTTCATCTCAACGACGCTCCATCAGGGGGGCGTGGCCAAAGAGTACATTGCCGGCACGTCGCACCAGCCTCAGAAAGCCAGACCGCCGTGTTCTCAGATCCGGAGAAGTGCAGGGATTGCTCCTCGGGACACACATATCAACTCGCAGGCTGTCATTGGGACCGTTTTTATGCTGGAATAAGCACAGTATTCCCCCTTAAAATGACCTGCAAAGGAAACGATGCGTTTCTTCTCATCAGTTCTCCGAGCTTTGTTTATTCACAGAATCCCTCCCCCCCCTACCATAGACACAGACACACACACACACACACACACACACACGCACACACACACACACACACACACACACACGTGTGCGCACACACACACACACACAAATACATAAACACAAACAAACACATCTGTCACAGTGGCCTATTACTCAGGGCTAGTGAGAGCCTGCAGATGGGAGATTACTAAATGCTGGTGCCACAGCACATCAGTGCCTTGGAAACAGGGGGCACCTGCTGTGACCACAGGTGATGACTGGCCATTTACACACACATACATACACCGTCCACACACACACGCACCTAGACACACACACACACACACACACACACAGATGAATAATATGCCTGCAGAGCAGAACGCCCACACACATGCATCATGCACACCACGGTGCCACGGCCGTGGGCAGGCGCTGACATGACGGCGGCGCCGGCGCCAAGCGCTTCATATTTTTAATCTGTTTTTTTTTTTTTTCCTTCTTCTTTACCGCTCTTGACGCCGATTTTTCTCCTTGATCGTTGCCGTGCGATGCGGAGTCCAGGGACGCGATGATAAAACGCCAGGAGTCACAGAAAACACCTCGGAGAGAAAGAAACAACGCACCAATCTACGGCGGAAATTTCCCAGGAAAGTTGTTCGTTCGCTCGCGTTACGGCGCGGGCGGCTGCCCTTTTATTTTCTCCTCCCGGCGAGAGGCGGTGAGGGAATTCGCTCGAATTACCCGATCGCCCCTTTTTTAAAATGTTTTCACTTAACATCACTGTTAAAACGTGGCGGTTGGGGTGGTGACAGGGGTTTGCGTCCCCGCTGTGCCCTCGGACCACGCCCTCTCTCCTTGTCCCTGGTGTCCTTAACACATGTAGGCTGTACACTTTTTAACAGGGGCTAAATGTTGACACGCTCTTCCCCCTCAACACGGCCTTCCAGCGGAACAAAGGAATGATTTATTCATCCAGCCACGGGCGCAGTCTCTTTCCTAATCAAATTTTCAGACGTTTGATTTTAATTAATGGCGCCTTCAATGTTATCTCCCCGTTAAATATTCAACGCGATGTGCCAGGCGCCCTCCCAAGCATCAAAGCCATAGACACTTGTTTTTTCCCCCTCTTTCTTTCTTCCTTTCTTTCTTTCTTTCTTTCATTCCTTGGCTCTGTTTCCCTCCTCCTCTTCTTCTTCTCCTCCCTCTCCCTCTTCCCCCCTCTCTCTCTCTCTCTCTCTCTCTCTCTCTCTCTCTCTCTCTCTCTCTCTCTCCCTGGTGCTCGCCGACAGATCAGCGTGATAAAACAAAGGACTTTCAATGAGACGGAGAGACGTCTTTTCTCAAACCGGCTGAAAGACGTCGCGCTCCGGCTGTCGTCAGCTTCGTTTTTTTTTTTTTTTTTGGGGGGGGGGTGATTGATGGATGAAAAAAAACCTGTCTGCGGATGCTATAGCCTCTGCCGGAGACGGGAAATCGAGTCGATGACTTGACAAGGCTTTCAACCGGGTGATACCGTGAACTGGGGGGGGGTTTAGTTAGTTGGTTGCGTCAGCCGACCCGATGTGCTGAAATTCATTTTCAAGGTTATTTCCTGGTGTTGTTCTCGGGATTTTGACGCCCACACTCGTTTGTCGGGTCGACTTTGCACAAAAGGAAGCTGTATTATTATTAGCTTATAATCTTACCGATGTTAACTACGGTGCCCAGACTAGTTTGTCCCGGTTTCCAACACCAAAATAATAATAATAATAATAATTATAATTATAATAATAATGATCCCGGTGATGCTAGCCTAGCATGGGCGCTGTGAGCCACAATAGACTGCTAATGATGCTTGTGGCTTTCACTGACAAAATCTGTCAGCAGTGGCGTCGTTAGGGGGGCATTGGGGGCTTTAGCGTCTAGTGTTTTATGAATAGCCCCCGATCTAAAATTGCACCGCAGGGCCACCCCGATGCCCCAGCGATTTATATTTAAATGCAGGTTATTTGATTTTACCCCGTTTCCTTATGCAACGGAACAAGCAACGTCCGTAATGGGGACACTTTCTCAGACAGTCTCAGTTTGCCCAGAGCGACAAAATGGCAAGAGCCTGGTCGGGCTTAGCCCCCGATGGCTTGCTCTTTTCGTCCTGAAGTAGTTGGCAACAAAAAATCGGCGTTCTGCACACACTTCAAGAGCACGCGCTCAGTGGAAATAATAATAAATAATAATAATAATTATAATAATAAATAATACATGAAAACGCCTATGGTGCGTGCATAAGTGCATACATGTGCGCGTGCATGAACGTGGTTCGGGGGGGTTTGAAAATGTGGTTCCCCTAGTTAAAACTTCAAAGTGCTACTATTTGTTTTTGAGCGTTTAAGTCAAGTTAAAATGCGAATGCCTTTGATGGCAGCAAAGTAGGAGGCAGACGTATTAGACCCAAGGTTACCAACTCCAAAATAAGGTGGAAAGGTTCGGCTTTGTGATTGTTCCCGTGGGAACGGCACTAAAACCCAAACCAGCGCAGTGACTGAGGGCGCTCCGTTAGTGTACAACTACTATGGCTCCCCGCGAAAATCAATCAGCGCGGTTCAAAGGAGGCAAAGTCGAAAGACGAAGACAGAAAAGAGCAACAATAAAACGGCTCCAGGAATGAACAAAGACGAGGGCAAAATCACCAGCATCTCAAACCGGGAAGTGTGTCTGGTGTGTGTCCAGATCTGACCATACGGCAGCGTTACAGGTGTACATTGACAATTGAACAATAAGAGATTATTTCTTATAAATTTTCCTTTGTGGAAAATTTTGCAAAGGTGTGACTCTCATTTAGATCTGGCCCTTTTACTTTATGGGAAATAAAGCAATATGATAGGGAAAGACGGTGGTTGAATTACAATATTGACTGTCAATAGCAAATCAACTGGATTAAGGCATTCATCAAAAATTCAAACTGTTAATGTTCCAAATTCTCTCTTTTGAAAAAAATTGTATGGATACAATTTCCATTAAAATTCATTAATTATCGCAGTGCTTCTCAAATGGGGGTTCTTTTGGGTACTGCAGTGGGTACTTGTAGCTTGAATGTTATTCTCCCTTGTAAGTCGCTTTGGATAAAAGCGTCTGCTAAATGACTTAATGTAAATGTAAATGTAAATGTAAATGTACTCCGAGAAAAAAAAAGTGCTCAAAAATATTGGTTATATGTAATGTTTAAAAAAAACACATACCAAGCACATATAATACATAATTTATTTTAAATGTCAATCCTTTTTTTCTTCCCAATGTCAGTGAAGGGGGTACTCAGCTGAATAAAGATCTTGATTGACTGCATTATAGAATGACGAATATCACTACAGTTGGCAATTTTCAAAAACAAATATGCAAGCGCTTCAATTCAAACTTCTGTTAATTGTTTTCCTTACAACTGTGGCAATTGCCTTCAACATATATCAGCATTCGGTTCAATCTAGATACGATTAGATAGAGATATATTTTTTGATTCATCTTGAATAATGGAAAACATTTGTGAATAATGTTCCCGAACATCCTGAAATGTTCATTCGTGTTCCCGAAAAAATCCAGTTATACGGCAAGTTAAAAGTATTTCATGCTTCGTCGTGTTGAAAAATGTATGTCAAACAGCGGTTGTCATACTGTGTTTTGGGTGGGCATCATCCACTTCGGCGTGTCTGTAAGCATGAACGCTCCGGCCCCAAAAGAGCGCTTGTCACATCCACTGAAGCATCATTATCAACTAACCTCACAACTCATTCATATTATGAACATTCCTTCATAGCCTGCCTAACTCATAGCTTTTATTTCCACTTCTGAACTTAAAAAAATAATTAAGTTTGTAGAGTTATTATTATTATTATTATTATTATTATTATTATTATTATCATTATTATCATTATTATCATTATTATCATTATTATCATTATCATATTATTATTATTATTATTATTATTATTATTATTATTATTATTATTATTATTATTATTAATACTATTATTGTTATTATTATTATTATTATTATTATTATAATTATCAAGCACGCTTCTGGTTAAATAATGGTTCAATAAAAAATAAAAAAACACAACATAAGCTTCCTCACCACTCGCTGCTTGGAGTTGGGCTTCTGCAGGAGCCACTCGATGTCGATGGACTGGGAGTTGGACTGCCAGAACTGGTGGTGGCACGGCAGAGTGGCGTTGTCCCCCACCACCCTCTTCATCTCTGTCTGGGCGCCCGCCGCCAGCAGGCTGAGCAGCACTGGGAGACAGGAAGGGACGGAAGAACACAGATTGGTCATATTGGAGACACCAGCGACATCCCAAAACCCCAAACCCCCGAGACAGGACGCAGATGGCGGCAGAGGCGAAGCAGAACGGCATCCATACGAGGAAATGGAGTCGGAAGATGTGGCGGGGTATAAGACCCGGGATCAGCAGCAGTATCTGACAGACGCTGAAATATGTTACTGTCCATACCCGGGAGGGAGGGGGAATACAAATGTTTGTGACTCAAACCGGTGGCCTCGCGGTCGCTGTCTCGTGCGTCTTTTATACAGATACCCTCAAACTGGAAACCTAATGAAATGAAGAAATGCGAACCGTCGGGAGACGGGATGAACAGCGTGTACAGCCCTCAGGCTTTTTGAAATGGATCCTGGAATTATGCTAAAAGAGTATATCCCGAGCTGTATGGAGGGAGCAAAGACTGCTGTAACATAAAAACCAGACAAACCAATCTGAAATCAACCGCTTGACTTTGTAGTGCGATGTGTGTTTCTAGAATAAATAAACAAATAAATAAATAAAAAAATAAAAAATAAATAAAAAAATAAAAAAATAAGTAAATAAATAAACAAATGAACAAACAAACAAACAAACAAACAAATAAATAAATATATTGTACACAATATATATACTGTATATCCCCTGTAGTTGTGAGGGAGGGTGCTCTAAAGTCACGGCGTGTGCAGCTCTGGGCGGCAGCCAGCCTGTCGGGGCCTGGGGCTCAGTGGGGGAGCGGCGGGGCTAATTTTTTGGAGGATGCTGGACAGCCCGGCGGGCTTGAGTAGAATTAGCCCGAGGCGTCCGGGGGATTTGCTGGAAGCCCGTGCTCTGTTCAGTGTTGGTGTTGATGTGTGTTTGTGTGTGTGGACAACAGAAAGAGAGGGAGAGAGAGAGAGAGAGAGAGAGAGAGAGAGAGAGAGAGGGGAAAAGTTGGCCGTGTTGGTGTGTGAGGGGTTGCTGCCGAGCGGCTGTGGATATTCGACTCCCTCCACCTGGTAGAAACAAGAGCGCTGCAAAAACAATGCGGAGGCCCCCGCGAGCTCCGCTGGGGCTTACGCTCCCGGAATGCGACAGATATTTTTGGCACTTCAGCATTTAACTTAACAACCTGCGTTTGATTTCATTGCTGAGTTGGCCAAGAGCTCCCTGGGATTGCGAAAGACTAAAATAAACCCATCCGTCCCCGCAGATCCGCAAATTGCGACGATGTGGAAATGTCTGGGTTCTATAAATATTGCTGCGGATCCGTTTTTATTATCTTGTCGCGAGCTACCGAATAGATGCTGAGAGCTTCGATAATTACCGCCCGGTCGGCAGAATAAATACAGTATCCGCCCAGAATCCACATCCACGGGGCGGTTCACTGTGTGTTGCGTCGGAGTGATCCATGTCAGAGCTCCTCACTGAAAGAATGTCTCTGTGTTCGACAATCACGCGGGGGTCAGACACTTTCGCAATCGGCCAAATGTGGCCTGTGAATACATCAGTGCCGGGCGCCCGTCCACTTGTTCGATGGCCTGCCCTCTTCGCAGCCGACACCCAGTCCCAGAAGTGATCTCAGGGCCAATGAAAATGTCAGCCCTGGCGCGTTACTGTAAAAGACCTGTGAGTCAGCGCTGATGTAGTGTGGCCTCGCTGGAACCAAACTGACTCACCCCCGATGACATCATCCAGAGGAATTTGGTAGGTCTTTGGGCTTGGTTGAGGCTCTGGTACACTATATGCGCTATATGCCGCCGCTCACTGTCACTCTATGCAACAGGCCCGACTTGAAACTGGGCGTCTTCCGTCCAATAGGCATCCACCGGGTGGAAAGAATTTGGATGTTTGGAGTGATGCGAGGTCCATAGCAGGTGTAGGACAAATAGCAGAGGTCCTCCTGCTCTCTTTTAGCCTCAGACTATTAGTCAGCATAAAAAAAGATAGATAAAGATACCCCCCTCCCCAGGAAGCTCCCAGACCCCTGAAGCCACTCCAATTTATGACTTTTTAATGCAGTGTTTGCACAGTCATTCGTCTTGTGGGCTCCCCGCCGACATTAGTTTTGATGCCACTGGGAAAGGGGGGAATAGGGAGACATTACAGGGGAGGAGAAGGGGTCAGACGGTACGTGCCCATGCAGACGTGTCTTGTCGCCTGGTGGGTTGCAGGCTGCTGGACCGGGTGATGCGAAAGTATCGGTTAATGGGGGTGTAGCACTCCGTCGGCCGACCCGTTTCCACCGATTCCCCACGGCTCTTCCAGCCAGACTCCATAATCAGTGCTCCCACACTCGTCGCCGCCCTCCCCGGGGGCAGAACCTGGGAATGTGGAGTGGGCCTGATAACAACTCCCAGCTTTCCACTCTCACCCCTCTGCTGTCCTCCGCCGCCTGCTCCTCCAACAGCTATGGGAAGCGTTTGCAGTCGCAGGGAGATAGGAGCGCTGAAAGATGATGAAAGGTGTTCTCCCATTTTGTTTGGTGTCGGAGCAAAACATTTCGGTCTTGGCTTGAAAAGTTCAGGCTTGTGCTTTGAGATGTTATAACCGCCTCCCAGCAACCGCTGTTGAAGTTTCAAGTTCAGTTTATTGTCACATGCATCAAAGGACAGCGGTGCATTCCAGTGCAACGAGCAGCTTGTTCCCTCGGACAATGTACAATTTATGAACAGAATTGACCACGGTGGTAAATAGGGTTATATGATACTGTATATACGCAATGTATTAATGAGTGGCCACGCCCAAACTGAAAAAAGCACAACCCTGATTTATTAGATTGCAAAACTTTTTTCGGGTTTGTCAACTTCAAATTGGCAGATTAAAATGAAGATTTAAAGATGAGAAAGCCTAGAAATGAGTATATATATATATATATATATATATTAATATATATATATATATATATATATATATATATATATATATATATTAATATATATGCAAGATATATTAATTTTATATATATATATATATATATATATATATATATATATATATATATATATATATATATATATATATATATATATATATATATATATATATATATAAAAAATAAGCTGGAGCAATTATATATCTAAAAGTTGATGCTAAATTCCCTCCAATCTGATGAATATTTTTCTGTTCATCTGCTGCTTCTAAATCAGCTTTCCTCCACTGCCTGACAAGCGTGCAAAACATCGCATGAACTAAATATATTCCACTCAGCCTAAAAGAGGCAACTAAACTGCATCCGTATCAGAAACTCTGTCAGTTTACACCACAGAACTTTGGCAGACGGATCGTAGTGGGGTTTGGGTTTCTGTGCCCACTCCCCCACTCATGTAAAGTTTTTGGAATGGATGACACTATTTCTAAAATTAGATTAGCCCTGCATTTTGGATTTGGACTGGCCTGGTTCAGCGTGTGCACAGCCGGACCAGGTTGGACTCGGCTCGACCCATCCGAAATGTCAACGTCAACGTTACCAGGCCAAAAACACAAAGTGTGATTGTGCACTTACGCAGATGTGTGCACGTTCGGACGAAACACCGTTTTTGGTGGGTAAGCTTCCCAAGGTTGTGTTTCTGACCTTGGCTTTCTGTTTGCAGTGAGGTGCAGTATTTATGCGGCACCAGTGACTCGAAATCAAGCGGTTGTAAATATTTTCTTTCACAGCGCTGTGTGTCTCCACATGTTGGTGCCAGATTCTATAAAGTGCCGGGAAATGCCATTTAAAACATGGACATCTCGACTCAGTAATAACAGTGGCTATGGGCAGTGTGTGCATTTGTGTTTCTCTCTTTTTTTTTCCAAGCCCTGTGCAGCTCGGCGGCACACTACCATTTTTGGCGAGGTTTGGTCTTTAGAAAGAAAGGAAAGAGTCATATCATAATTAACAAAGGAGAGTGAAAGCTGGCACTGGAGGCTTAGAGTAGATAGGGAGAGAGAGGGGGAGGAAGTGAGAGAGAGAGAGAGAGAGAGAGAGAGAGAGAGAGAAAGAGAGGGTAGACAAACTGAGAGACTACGGTAAAATGTGGAGGAACCAATTTCTATGAAAAGGCCCTAGGGGGAGTTGTGCTCCAGTAAATCCGCCTTCCTACAGAACCCTGAAATCTTATTATAGTGTAGCCAGTGGGATGGACAGACGGACAGGGGAGGCAGCCGGGAATCTTTCACATTGCCCAAAGTCAAGCCCCGCGTCCCCGCAGTCAGCATATTTTGCCGGGGCTGGGGCCTTTGCCACGGCTAAAGCTTATGACCCCGGGTGCTCAAACACAGAGGAGATCAGAGAGGGTGAGGGACAGAGGGAGACAGGGACAGAGAGGGGAGAGAGGGGAACGTGAGTCCGGCTTGTATGGCACAGTGCTGTGCTTTGAGCCCTTAAGTCAATTCACAGTGCACACCATGACAAAGTGGTGTAGAGGGTGGTGTGTGCCCTTCATAAAGGTGGTTTAAGCCATAGGTTAGCAATTGAAAAAGGCTGCTTTACATGAACAGAACTGTACACTTTATCTACATATGTGGATGCTGTTGTGTTTGATCTACGGTTTATTGAACGCAGGCTCTGCCAAAATGGCATTTCCATAGCTGCCTCGCTGCATTATGGAAATATCGAGTCCCACGCAAGGCAGATGGTACGACCCATGAATCGTAATTTATCATTTGTCGGGCGTGCAGGCTCTCGAACCCCATTGTGATTTACCAGGAAAACTCTGCTTCGAGTAATGTATAGATTAGGTTAGAAGGACACGGCGGGATTCATCTCTTTGCTCCGTGCCAATCTCTCAGGGAATTTTTTATCATGTGCCACTGACAGACTCATCTGGCAAACAGCACCAGAAACCAGAGCGAGGGAGAAAATTACACAGTAAAACACTTGGGCGAGAACACGTACTGTATGAATAACCTCTGGCAGATACTAGAACTTCATGTATATATGGAATAGTTGGCATAATCTAACATGGGGGGGATATGCGTGAGATGAATCTTGTATTTGCTGCTGACATAGAGTCATTTCTTTTTTGTTCAGCAATGCACACGGAGGGAGCAGCCAAGGATGATGAGAGTAGGGTGAAACATTCAGAGCTCAGTGTGTGGGCTTTTTTGACAGCCGTGGGCTTTTTTGACCCCTTCGAGTGGCGACGCGAAATGACAAGTATCGAGGACACATTAGTCAGTAGGGCTTAACAATTTGGGAAAAACGATCTAATTGCGATTATTTTAGACTAATATTGCGATTTAGTCGACGAGCAACAGGTAAAACCCCCATCCACACACACGCTCAAGATAGGAGCCCGTGTCATAGGAGCCATGTGTCTATCTGCTCCTGGGCTAATTCCAGCTGGCCCACTCTCTACAATGGTGTTTACAACTCCCCGTCTTCTGTGTCTCTGTGCCGGAGGGCACTGAAAACGCCACATGGGCGGGGTGTGGTAGGCCAAACTGCCACAGCATTATAATACACAAATTATGGTGTATACTATACAGGTAGATGGCAAAGCGGAAGATACATAGAGAAAGTGACGAGCCGACTCTACTGCGCATGTCTGCTGCACCTGCAGCGGTAGATGTCGTGTTCTCTGGAATATCGCACTTCAAATTAAAATTAATAACTAAACGGCTTCAATAAAAAGCGTGGATTGATATAAAAAAATTGCAGCCAATTGCGTTATATTACATTGCGATGTCGGTTGGAATTCGACTAATCGTTCAGCCCTACAAGTAACTGCACTTCTGTAAGAGCCGAAACTAATAGTGCCGGGTACAGTTATGCCCTTTCGTCTTTGCCGGCGTCTTTGAGGCTTTTGGTGACAGAGATGGAAGGCTTCAAAAGCCCAAAAAACCCCCTTGCATTTCAGAATGTGTTACTACCAACAGCCTGCCTCCAGACATTTGAGCTAAAACTGAAAGCCTACAAAAGCAACCGCATCCCTCAAAGAGACTCTTTGATTCATAAACCCAGAGTTCTTCATTTTTAAATTACAGTTTCTTCAAGGGCACATTTATTTAAATGTTTCCAGCGATCATACCCAATAATAATAGCAAAAAAAAAAGGAAAAAACACTCAAATACAGCACCCCAAATTACACTCCGAGTAGTTTCAAGGTCCAACTTATGTATATATTGCCACTGTGGAAATCAAAAAAAAAAAAAGCCTGTGTCTTCCCTGACTAGAGGCTGCACTTTGAAGGGATAAAATCCCATAATCCTCCTTGCGACCAACACTCCCTTCTGCTGACATAGAGGTTTTTCTCC
Source organism: Zeus faber (assembly GCF_960531495.2). Classification (NCBI taxonomy): domain Eukaryota; kingdom Metazoa; phylum Chordata; class Actinopteri; order Zeiformes; family Zeidae; genus Zeus; species Zeus faber. The sequence goes on from NC_137197.1 coordinate 10,471,845, forward strand.
CTCTCTTGTCATGGCAATTGCAGCGATATTAGGTATCGGGGGCCCGACTGGTGGAATAAGCCAAACAAGGACTTGAGAGGGAAAACATTGGAGGAACGAAGGCCGTTCTGTCCTCGTTGCGTTGCGATGACAGATTCCTGTAGTTGCTGCGCCGCTGGAGTGGCAGGAGAGGAAAAAGAAGAAGAAAGAACAGAATGGCTTCCAAGAGGATCTCCAGGACTAGGAAAGAGAAATAGGGAGAGAGAGAGAGAGAGAGAGAGGGGCGGGTGGAGAGAGAGGGAGGGCCTATGGGAAATGGGAGATGAAATCCTACCAAGGCCTGAATAATGAGGGCCCTGTGGTAGACGTTCACCTCAAGACGCTGCTATTGCCTTCATTAGCATTCCTTTCAAGCCCTCGTCACCGCTGTCATGTCGAGTGAAAAGGGACGCCGTCCCACTGACAGATCCACCCGAAATAGATCCAAAATGAGTTTCATGACAAGCACTTTTAATTCCCCAAAAGTATTCTACGGTTTCTCTCAGCAAAATACGGAGGGGGGTCGGAGATGAGGAAAAAAATAAGTTAATTACGCCATCTCCTTAGAGGGATGGTTTCTGTAAGAACTTGCCCACAGCGGCGTACGCATCGTCTCCACTCGTCTGCCGCTGGAATCCGCGTTCAAGGGTATCGTTTTTGTCAACCCGACGTGAGAGCTGGCCAAGTGTACCCTGGACATTTTTTTCAAAAGTTTCAAAAGGAAAAAAAAACAAACGATGAAATTCATGGAAATTCTGGAAATTCAGAGTGCGGTGCAGAAAGGTTCGACTCTTTTTGAGACTCGGTTCCTGTCGAGTCACTGAGCGAAACACTTTTTCTTTCTATTTTCCGACTCTGCGTTCATTGGACTCCGTTTAATGCGCGGTGAGCGGGGCACGACTTCCAGCGAACGACCGACTCGAGTGTAGCGTCGAATTATTTTCCATTTTGCTCGCCCCCGCTTGTCATTTAAATGAATCGTTCGCGAGTCAGGCGTCGCGATTAGTCGGCCACAACAATTAACGCATGTTTCCGATGTTTTTTTAAGGCTTAAAAGGACGGTGACCTGCCGTGACATAAAAAGGAAACTATTCTAACTGTACTACGGTGTGGCTCCTCAAAATGTTCCCGCTGCTCCGTCGTCTCCGACTTCGATGGTAGGGGACTCACGAGGGGTCCCCCCACGTACTGCTTCCTTCCCATGTTGCCGCCCGCTTCCACCGTTCTCTCTAAATGTTTCCATTGAGCATGAAAAGGGTGTGTATATACGGTACTTTCTTCACCTCTTTCACCCCCACAGCTTTAGAGAGAATAATAGCTCCTATACAAGCTCTTTCCACTCGCTCCTGTCAGGTTGAAGAGAACGCACAGGAGGGACTGGGTTCGACTGGTGTTCCAGTAAAAAAAAAAAAAAAAATGAATGGGCTCTTTTCATTCCATCCAACTTCGTGTGGCCGCGGAAAAATCGGCGACTAAGAACGGGAGCAACTGGAAAGAGTGACAGGCAGGGGACGCGGAAGGGGACCGCAACACAAAGAAGACGCTGATTGTCATTGGCTGTAAAAATGTTTAATTAAAACGTAATTCATCATTTTGAAACGGGTGGTCTCCATTTAAAAATTTTAATTACAGCAATGCATCTTGGAAGAATTTTAGCCTGCCTTGCGGGGTCGTTGGCAGAAGCTTGTGTAGCGGAAGAACCCATTTAAATAATTATATCCGGCCGAAAGGAAAAAGAAAAACCCGAGACAGCTTTTTCCTTCAAAGTGTTCGGGCTGAAGACGGAGCAAATGTCAAACGGTCTGTTTTGCACAAGATAACATGCTTCGGTTAAATGGGGCTTGGATGGTGACCTCTCTTATTTTGCTGCGGCAACAGATCCTCCCAATATCTGGCACGGCCTGAACCGACCGGCATGTGCGCGCGCTGACTTTGTTCTGCATGAGCGTCTGCAAATCTGCTTTCTAGGGACCGTGGATAAGGTGACGCACGGAGCGCAGAGGAAAAGATCTAATGTCCAATGTAATGAGCCAATGTCATAGCAAGCCGCCTGACGTAGCCTAACGAAAGCGTTTGCTTGTGTCTCTATGCGTGAGTGTGTGTGTGTGTGTATGTGTATGTGTGTGTGCGTGTGTGCACGCATTGTAGAGGGCATATTCTTCACCCTCAAGCACATGTACATATTCTTGGGTGATATTTGCTATTTCCCCCGTTGAACAAGGGGTAAAAACAAAAATATGAATAATTTGACAGCCATGCCGAGATATCAAGACATTTAAAAGGACAGGATTTTCAAATGAATGTGTTTCGAGGTAGTTATAGCAGGAGTAAACCCAGAAAGAAAAAACAAAATGTTGCAAGTTTTGCAGTTTGGGTCTGGATATCAAAAAAGAAACAGCTCTTAACCCATGTGGGACATTTTTATTTGCTCGACAGGAATCAATTTGCACCATTCTTATACGAGAACGCTGGAGTGTTATTAAACAAGCCGCTGGCACTGTGCACGTCTCTCACTTGGAAGGCATCAAGGTATTTCCATTGACAGGTGTTTGTGCGGATGAAGAGCAGCCATGCATGACTGAGCCAGTACCACTGTAGCTGGAGAAGAGTCAGTGGAAGGTTGCACAGCCCTGGGTTCGGGCTCGGGCGTGACCCTGCCAGTCCGCCAGATGGTGCGGTCCAAAACAAGACTGTCTGCATTCATTAAAACACAGCCCAAGACGGGTTCACCTGCTGACGATCAACGTAAAGCTCTCCTGTCGGCTTTCGCCGCGGGACGATTATAATATCGGCCGAGGCTTCGCCGCTACCTACACAGATGGGCTAGCTGTGATGTAAACAGCCATCCCAACCGCAATGCACACGTAAGCAATCATTTTTTGCCAACTCCTCTCCCGGGCACATCGTTGGACCACGGGGCACAGCGCTCAGGTTTGTCTGAACAGAAAACATACGTCTGCGCCCGCCTTTATTCCCACGTTCCAATCTCAATTTGTGGCTGACGACCGGGCTCCTCTCACATTGTTGGTGGAGCCAGAAGTCGGGCATTGACCTCGACAGATCAATACTTAATAAGCTTTTGTGCTGCCAAGTCCATTTTGCTGCAATCTGCAATATATTTTTTTTGTCCATTAGGTTGAAAATAGAGCTGACTAGGAGTATGACCACAGGATGTGGACTGTATCGTGGTCACACCGACTCTTTCTGGTGATGGATGCTCCGCAATAGTGTGTAACCGATGAAAACTGTGAATACCAGTACCGCGCCCCCGGCTTTTATTAAATGCAATTCGATACGCCTGCGGTGTTTCAAAGAAGACTTTAACAACTTGCAAGGGGACGTTCAAGCCCACACGTGACCGTGTGGTGAAATTACGCATGTGACACGAAACGAAAGGAAGAACAAACCATAAACCGGTGCTGGATTTCTTTTAACGCAGACCAATAATGCCTCTGTAATTTAGAATAGCGAGGCTCGCTGCAGGGACGTGGTGCAGGCAGCGTAATCAAAGCGGACTCATCTCAGTGGAGCATAAGTTGAATATTATAAAATATAATTACAATGATGTTATAATATTTTTGAGTAACGTGAGCTAAACCATGGAGCTGTAAGCACCAGAGGGCCGGCTGGTTTGAGTTTGCCGTGAATACGTAAAAGAGAGCGTTGCAGCCGGACGCTGCCGTTCACTTTCAGCCCTTTTTGTCGCAGTCAAAAAGCTGCTCTTCAGAGACACCACGAGACGGCCTCGACGCAGGGCGGGAATTGCGCAGGCCGTTCTAGTCTGCGATGCCGCCGTGATCCTTTTACTCTTCTGTCCCTGCCTCTGTCGCCGCACCAGCTTAATTCCATTATTTAGGCCCGGCGCTATTGTTTATCACTGTCTTAAGCTTGGAGTTCACCTGGGGCTAGACGCCGGAATGCTTCTCAGCAGAGACGCTGTCGACTTACTCGGCTGCATCTGCGGGAGAAAGGGGGATCTGAATGCAACAGAGCGGCTCCCATGTTGTACATTTCACCGGCTAATTGAAAACAGACAGGACGCTGACTCCCTCGCTCCATCCGCCCGGCGCTCGCGCCCCACGTCACTGACATATTAGCGCTGTCGCCAGACCTGAGGCACGCGCCGGGGCGAATCATTTGACTTGATCGAGTAAGCGGAAAATAACACCTGAAACGCAAATGGGAAGGGGGTTGCCGTGACGGCCGCCGTTGTGCCCGCAAAGGGGGCAACGGCGCTCGAGCAATCCATCCACGGCCGGTGACTCGGAAGGGCACGTCCGCGGCTGCCATTTCCCAAGAGGTGAGCGGATGCCAAGTCGGGCTCGGCGGCTCGGCGGAGGGAAAAGCTTTGACTGGCGGGGCTGCTGACAGAAACAGAGTGCTAGCCGCGCTCTCCACAGAGGTCAACGGGAGCTCCAGGGCTTCCAGGAAAGGTCCCACTTAGGCTCATCGAGGGGAGTTAATGGACCAAGTCACCATCTGTCCTGATGCCCATGCCCATCGGAGGCTTTCCTTCCCTAAGTTCGGTTGCTCCAAATGCATTAAAAAAAACATGCACGACCTACAATACCCAATGGACATGCGTTTAACAACACACATTCGTGCATAAGATCCGTGTAGTAGTAGATATGCAGCACATAGAACCACAAAAAAAACATGATCTGGAATCTCTTCATTTAATTCATGAATGAGGCAAAATCGCAACGGGCTCTCATGGATCAATTCAATAGTTCAATGGCGTTGGCGTTACCCTAATTTAATCTAGTCTAATAGCCTCTTAAAGATGATGGTAGCCATGTGAGATGTTTAGCTCTATCCCACGTGCTCCTGTGGACCTTCACTTTTAAACGCACTAGTCTGATTTCCAGACGGACCGACAAACACTAACGAACAGACACACTAACTAATAGATGCGACACACGCCTCCCAGTAAATAGCCCTGCCCTTTGAGCCTCCAGCACCAAACCCTCTCACAACAACCCGCCCCCGCCGCTTCGATAAGGAATGCCCACGCGGCCACATCCGAGGAGGGTGGAGAGCAGATTGAAACCAGATGAATGGAGCTCTGGTGCAGGCCCCGCTCTCCGGGCCCCATATTTCAATCCCCAACGCCTGATTAAAACGAGCTGCAGCGCCGGCCCCGGCCAAGGCCCCCCTCGCTCCGTCTCGGCGCGGGGCGTTTGCTCAGAGTGACACCTCTGGCGAGGAGTGAAACGGGGCGAAGGTCACCGCAGAAACCCCTTCGCCATTGGCTCGCGCCGCCCCAGTGGGGCCGCGCTTCGGGAGACGCCCTGAGAGAAGAGCGAAAAATGGATCCCGGAAAATAATTCCGCTGAACCGAAAACACAAGTAGAAAATGTGAATATGTCCGTCGAGACTCCATCAGAGGTGGAAGTATGTTGATTTTATTTTGTATATTTGCACTTTTTTCTGTTTTTGGCAGTCTGGCAATACTTAAGTATGTATGGTACCATTTAATCTTTATCGGCTACTTGTTCTGTGAGTGTGCTTGGCAAAGAGAATGTCAAACCCCATTCAAATGGGTGAACAGAGTGAGAGTGTTTCAAAAATGACGTAAGGAGCGTGTTGAGAAACGACCGGCGCAAAGCCTGCAAAAAAAAAGGGAATAACCACTATTTCAAGATAAAGGTGGACAGTAAGTAAAACCTATATTTTTTTTCCCTGAAGCTTTAGTCATTTCCTCTCGGTTTAGTAGTCACGCAGCTGAAAGTTCACCGTCGTTTCCTTCCAAGTCGTGCTCGAGTTGCAACACCGAGCAAGGCTGCAATCTCTCCCGACGAGGAGGACGCGGTGTGACCGGGTGGAAAGAACAACAACGTGCTGCGTCACATGCCACGTAGCGGACCGTGCTACCTTATTGCCTCATCGGGCCAGGGCCGTGAGGCCGTCCGGGCGCTCGATTGCTAAACTCTGAGGCTTTTGTGTGATCGTAATGACGCGCGTTTTGGAAATGTGTACGGGGCGGCCGTGCGGGAAAACGGAGGGGACGAAGACAGGATCGTAGTGGACTGAACGATCGGCGCACCGTCTTTAACAGCGACCTCTCCAGAGAGAAAAACAAACAAGGAGGGGATCTGGGTGGGAGGTAAGCGTGGAGGATCTCATACTATTTTCCAGTCCCGTCCCTTTACTCCCCCCCCCACACACACCCTCCCTCCCTCCCTCCCTTTCCTGCACAGCTGGCCGGCCACACTTATGTCCCGACGCCAAACACACTCCCCTCCGTCGACATTTTCTGCTGCGTCCCTGCCTACGAGTAAATAAAGCCCAGCTCATTTCATTTGGCCCCAGCAATGTTTAATCTACACACGCTTGGTCAACGAGAAGTTAATCTCATTACGTCCCCTTGCCGAACGGCGTGCCCGGGCAGCCGCCCGACTAGACGGAGGGAAGGGGACGAGACACGAGTCGATTAGAAGAGAGACGATTAAAGGAAGAGGCCGAGCGGGCGGCTGAAGGATGGCTCCGCGGCGGCCGCCTTGACGCCTTGCCTCGACAGACTCTTTTCCGTTGCGCAGGGCTCTCATAATAGAAGCACGCTGGAAAGGCCCCGGCGCGGCGCCGGAGCCGCGTTGTGGTCGAGGGAGGGGGGTTCACCTGCTGCGAGAGGCCTCGTTAAACTCCGGTTTCACCACAACACATGGGCCGGCACTCGTTGCAGCCCCTAATCAACTCGGCGAGCAGTAATAAGGGATCCAGCCGGAAAGGTTACCGTCACAAAGAGGAGCGGCGGGTTCCCGGCGCGCGGCTCCGGGGCCTCGCGGGAGCCGCTTGGAGATTCGTTTGAGAGGGAAATCCGGAAACGAAAGCACGGCTCGCTTGGCTTCCACCGGCCCCTTTCAACTACGTACACGGTACAAAACGTCCTAAAAGCTTCAGGGATGGGGCGCTCTGCTAGGAGCGGAGAGCAAAGACATGTTGTGGGTACTACTACTTATTTCGTTTTTGTATCATCCTCGGTCGCAGGTGCATCCCATGATACACCCAGAGAACCAGCAAAGGCCTCTGGGAGCACTGGGGCGAGGGAGACCTGTGTGTGTGTGTGTGTGTGTGTGTCTATGTGGTAGTCAACTCTAAAACGTGATGGAGTAGAAAGGGAGAATTTAAAACACGCTACTGTACGCAGCTTTCAAGGGAATTCACCATTATGAAGAACGTGCACGCGGTGCGTTCGCAGAGCCCCGTCGAGCCGCTGTGGTCATTGAACAGACGACAGCGTCTGTCGCGGGTGGAGGTGCAGAAACGGGAAGGTGGAGGGCTTTCGTTCTTGCTTTACTGGAGTGGCTGGACCCCACTTCATCTCATCCTCCACCTTCAAGCTCCTTCCCTTCTTCCTTGGTGTGTGTGTGTGTGTGTGTGTGTGTGTGTGTGTGTGTGTGTGTGTGTGTGTGTGTGTGTGTGTGTGTGCGCGTGCGCGTGCGTGTGCGTGCGTGTGCGCGTGTGCGTGTGTCCGTATTATGCTAATTCATCCGTCGCAGCTCTTTCAATTAAATCTGGCCACACGGCTCAAGCTCGGCGAGCCCACGGAGTGTGGCAGCTAAGGCTATAATCAACATCGTTCCCCTTTTAGACATGAGGAAGCGTACCCAGGAGGATGGAATAAATGGATTTATTTTGGGAACTGCGATGGACAATCTTATTTAAGGCCAGACACGCTAAGTGCTTTGTCCCTTATGCATCGGCCCGTCGGCAGTTCTTCTTCCGTCTTTAATAGAGGAGGGAACCTGCACCGGGGACCAGGCGCCGTGGGTCCCCGGTGCAGCAGCGGCGGCGACAGGGAGGAGCCGGAGGAAGAGGAGGAGGAGGAAGAGGCCGAAACATTTTCTCTCCCAAAACTTTTTGGAATGTGCCGGGTCGCCCAGCATGGGTTCTGCTGACGCGGGGACTTCTGGGGGCGGAGATTAATGAAAGACGCTTGGCTTCTTGGCGTTTGGGGGATCCCACACAAAGGTTAAAAAAAAAAAGCCTCCGACCGGGAGGAAGGTTCCTGCGCGCACAATGGAGAACACTCACGGAAAGAAGCAATTCTTTCCCCCCGCGCTCCCTCGCTCCCTTTCATTTCTACCGACACAACAAATAAATAAAAATGGAAAAGCGACGAGCGATTACTCTCTCTCTCTCTCTCTCTCGCCCTCTCTCCCCCTTTCTTGCTTTCTGTCTGCTTCATTCTCTCTCGCTCTCCGGCAGACAAATTGGATTTCAGACCTCAAAAAGAAACCTATTAGGCCCAAATTGAAAGTTAACATGATGTTTTTTCCGCTCTTTCCCTCCACTGTGGAGGACGTGAGCGCGTCTCCCCGTGTTAACGCCCGTGTGCTGAGCTTTCCGTCACGGGAGGTTTTCTTTCTCCCCGGGCGCGGCGGCGTCGGGGCGTGCAGACGTCACCACTCGCACGCGCAGACGCAACACACTGATGGATAAATACCACTGGTAACAAGGCGCTGAATTGTTGTTGTGACGAGGAGTGATATTCAGGAGCCAGGTGATCACTACAGCGCCTCTCTGTAGCAGAACAGACAGTTGATGGACAGACTGGGCTCTTTTTTGGGGGGGGGGGGCCTCGGGGGGCGTGAAGAGTTCAGGGAGGGAAGGGAGGATGGGGGGGGGGGTGATAGAATGATCGAATGGGACTGCTCCAAATCCCCGACCCGTCCGTCTGGAAACATTTTTCAGGAGGCGGCGAAAGGATGATGTTATTCTCCGCGTCGCACCAACCCCCACCCCCCGATCGAGGGGACGAAACAAAGTCGGAAAAATACAGGATTACTGTTGCACGGAGCCTCTCCGATGAGCGGTTGAGTGATAAAAGTGCGGTCAGAATGAAATGCCTGGAAATGAAAATGATGCTGAAAATGGTCGGATTGGTCGGTCGGAAATGTCGCTATAACCCATTTGAGTGCCCGTGTAGCTCAGTGGGCAAAGTATGAGACTAATTAATCCAGAGTAATAATAATAATTATAATTATAATAATAAGAAGAATTGCAATAATAAGAATAACCTTTATTTGTATAGCGCCTTTCCATCCACAACATGCGCACAACAAAGTGCTTTGCATTAATAGAAGGCAATTTAATGGTAACAATAAAAAAGAAAAACTCAATTTTTCTGTGCTTGTGCACTTACATTTGGCCGACCAACACACAAACTGTGAAGTAAGACAACACAGTTGTTTTGTTGTGAGCTGTCTATTTCAGAAAACGTGTCCCCAAACACACCATTCAGATGTGTCTCCCAACCCGACCTCACGCTGGGCTTCAGTAGAATTACTGTCGATGTATTTATTTGTTTTATTTTATTTTACAACGTTTGCATGAAACAAAATATCCCCGTGGCGTCCCCCACAAACTTGGAAGCACGGCCACGAAAAGTCGGAACAAACTTTTAAATGAGGCCGTGTAGATCTGATGTGAGTGAAGATTCGGCAACTGGATAGCTTATTTCTCGCCTCAAAACTGTTCAGAAACAGATTTTTTGTGGACTGATGAGGTGACGGGCAACACAATACTGAGGCAAACAGTTTGAGAGTGGGCGTGGGGAGCAGCAGCATTTTCATTTAAAGCGACACACACACACACACACACACACACACACACACACACACACACACACACACGCACACACTGAAACAGAGCGTCGGGAACAGGATGGATAATACATAATCGGAATGGTATTTTCAGCAAAATACTTCAGAGACATGTGTTGGGGACCTCAGGGAGAGGAAAATATAATAAAAACATGTATTTATTTAGCGTCATAAATCGTGTCTGTCCCAAGCCAGTCTATGGCAACTACACCAGCGCCTTTTATATTGACTTTTGTAAAAGGAGCGTAATAGATCCCCTTTAATAAATCACGTAGATATGATATTCAATTTCAGATTCGGCATATCAATTTAGACCTTGCAGGATCACGATCATTCCTCAGCGAATGATGATTTTTACCCCTCGCAATAGTTTATGGCCCATGTCGATGGATTCACTATCATTGATATCATCATTAGGGGGTTTTATTCCCATTGTAATCACTCATATGTTCGATATTTGCACCCATGGTTTTAGAACGCTCTTTATGATCATTTGTGATACTTAATATAACATTTTAACATTTTTTTTGTCCTCCTCTATTGAGGCGCAGTTGTCTGAGCACATTCAAAAACCTTTCCCCCTCACCCTTGATGCATGTCTCACATGCTTCATGCTTCAAGGGTGAGGGCGTCTGACCGAGCGTACCATTGGGTGTGACCAATGGTACGCTCGGTCAGACCCCAATCCCCCCTCCGCCGCAAAATGAAGACCCATCTCCGTGCTAATTCACCGCCACTGCCTGTCTGGTCCGGTTCTCCAAATAAAACATCATGGAAAATTGTGCGAGCCGGGAGTCGGAGGCTGGGTGCGGGGTTTGGAGAAACGGTTGCTTTAAAGAGCCTAAAGGGAGAGGTTAGTCCAACTTTCACTGCCTCCCCCCCCGCATCATCCCCCTTTCCCATCCTTCATTGCCTTGTTGTGAAGACGAAGCCTTCATAGAGCAGACAACAACCACACACAGACACACACAGACATACACACACACACACACACACACACACACACATAATCACACGCACACATCATCATCATCTCTGCTGGAGCAGGCATCACCCCTGCGCGGTCGGTGGTGCATAATGCCTGCGCTTCGCGTGCAGATGACAAAGTTCTTTCCATCGAATCAGACAAAAGATATGAAAGTGTCCTCATCCCGTGGCTTCCCCGCGTGCTGAGCAAATGGACCGAGACACCAATCAAAAAACCGAAACATCAAGAGCAGACGCCAGCCTCAAGGTTTCTCCCAAACAGAAAGCATCTGCTTTGAATGCTGCCAATCACAATGGACATTTTGGGCTTTGCTTTTCTTTTTCTCGTGGTGCAGTGGGTTCAAACCTGCTTGCTGGAGGAAAAAAAAAAAGAAAACACATCTTAAAAAACAAGTCTCCCATCGTTTCTGTATTAATATTTCTATTAGCGCTGTCTGCCCGGCGCTGATGGGATGTGGCGCTTGTGGCTTCGCATGAGAGCCCGGGCTAATGGAGGGATGGAGGGACGGAGGGATGGATCGAGGAGCAGGTCAACTGGAGAGTGGGTGGGGTGTAGGATGGGTGGAGGGGTCCATTCTATCTTATATATCTCACAACGGTGCCTCAATGCGGCGTCAAAATGTGCGTGTGTCTGTGTGTGTGTGTGTGTGTGTGTGTGTGTGTGTACGAGCCTGGTTATCATATTGTGCCGTGAAAGTTGTGTGTGTGTGACTATTACATTATAGTGTGTCAGTTCGTACTGTATGTGTGTGTGTGTGTGTGTGTGTGTGTGTGTGTGTGTGTGTGTGTGTCTGTGTCTGTGTGAGGCAGCAATCAGGGGCTGGATACCAGCTGATTATACGGGATGGGAGGGATGGGGCTGCGAGGGGTTCTCTCCTCTGTGGTTTAATAGGCACAGCAGATTAGCCGGGAACAGGGTCTAAGGGGAGCGAGCGCGCGCGCGCGCACACACACACACACACACACACACACACACACACACACACACACACACACACACACACACACACACACACACACACACACACCTCAACACTGTGCCCTCGCTTCCGCCCACACACACGTGCAAACGTGCTAACAAAGCAGAGCATGCATTCATAATAGGTGCCCTTTCTTGCATTAATAGAGCATACCCAGTGTATCTACGAGCACGATCATTCACACAAACACAAAAACTGAATAATAAATTAGGCATACACACACACACACACACACACACACACACACACACACAGACACACACAAACACATGTAACACAATGGCATATGTAAAAATACCTATTTCCATGATGCATCTGAGTAGAATATGCTTTTACATGCCTGTACGTGTGCGCACATGTCTGCAGAGACACTTGATCATTCAATCATACACACGCACACACACACGCACACACAAGCACAAGCACAAGCACACACACACACACACACACACACACACACACACACACACACACACACACACACACACACACACACACACACACACACACACACACACAGGCATCAGCATATGCACTGTGCACACCTAGCGTGAAAAACACACCCACCCCCACGTGCACACTGGAGCAGAGCGGTAATGCTGCCCTAAGCAATGTGCTAGGGATTCCATGGTGTGACCTTCAAGCCCCAATGTCCTTTTTTTTTCCCTGAGACGTCCTTTATCACTGGTGGGGGGTGGGCGCCACATCTGCATGGTGCGTGGGGGGGATTGAGGGAGCGTGGCTTTATTCACCATTTACCAGCAACGTGGTGAATCGTGATGTTTTCTCTTTTCCTACGCAACAATCTCAAACAATTCCCAGTTGCCACACCTTCTAAGTCACGGATATACACAGGAGGTAGGGCCTCAATGAAGCGCTGAACTAAACACATCGTCATCAAGGCATCGTTCTTGTTAATGTCCTCAGTGACGAGGGTGATTTGGATTCCGGTCACGACTAAAAGGAACGCGGCGTTCCTCCCCGATCGTTCAGCTGTGACCCCCCAAGGCGCTCCGTACAGTGGAGCCTGCTACGCGTGGAGCTGGTCCGCGGCCGACGGCGCGGAGGGAAAGCAACGTAATGACATTTGAAGGGCTCCGCGTTGCCACAGCGTTTCCCGCCAGCCGTTTTCCCAGCGTCGCACTACAGTCCGGAGAGGTGCGTGCCTGCATTGTCGTCCGCTGATTGTCGGTGTAATGTCACTGGGTTTTAGCGAGAATTAATTTTAATGTCACTCCGTCTCCCACGCCTGAATGTCACCGCCTTTTTAATTGGGCCCGCCTGTGAAAAAGGGTAGTGTTGTTTGTGGCTGGAAGCGAAGGCTGAGGCCTGGGCGGGCGGGCGGGCGGGAGCGGGATGGCTGTAAGGCAACCACAGCCAGATCGTTCTGGACCGTACCACTAGTTTGGCTGTTTGGGACCCCAATCACCGAGGTTCTGAAACTTTGCCAGTCGCAAATGGGCTCTGCCAGCGAATGGACCCCTCTGCTCCTGCGCTGTGTCACCGCTGCCAGGAAATTCTCCATGATGAGGTGTAAAGGAATTTTTCACAGGAGTCAAACTGGTTTAGACACAAAGAAAACCCCTCCGCAGAGAGTGGGCGACTGCACCGCTGCTGAAATACTGTGAGGTCGTATTAAACTAGTCAAAAAAAGGAGAATACCAAAAAAGAAAAGAGAAATTGGATTTGTTAAGATGGGCGTAATCTTATACTGTATGAGGTTGAGAGGAAAATGTCCGTCCTGTGTATATGTTCATGGCCTGCTGGAACTCGTGCAGGACCCCGGGATGCGATTAGATGATGCGCTAATGTTATGTGCGGCGTGCTGGAGGGCAAAGGCCAAAGCAGTCACAGCTGCTCTTAAGTCCTGCTTGTGGCCGGTGGGCTCTCGGGAATGATCTGACAAAGCCCCCCCGCACGCACACACACACACACACACACACACGCACGCACGCACGAACACACACACAAACACACATAAACACACACACACACACACACATGCACACACACACACATAGAAGTGAAGAGGCCACTCGCACGCATGTGGTGCCCCTACAAGCTCATGATGACATTTATCTCCAGCAGCATCAAATTGTTTGTTAGAATGGGACGACTCAGAAGGACGGCCCGAGACTGGATTATTCAATTAAATATGTTATATATTACACAAACAGAATTGTCACAGGCAACAAAGGGTAGTAAGTAAAAACCTCATCGGCTGGACACTGCATGCCAAGCACCAAATGCCCATTTGACCGTAGAGGCAGGAATGTGTGTGCAGCGTGTGTTCCCATTCTGCAAGGTCTCCTCGGCGGTTCGGCCTCCGGTGGTTTCCGGGGTGCACAGTTGGGAAGTGGTGCTCTTCTGCTCCTATTGTTAGCCCAGATTGAGCGATGGAAATAAGTAATTCTCCTTTTACAGCGCTGGATTTCTGGATCAGCA
>NC_137197.1:10495879-10533379 GCF_960531495.2 Zeus faber
CAGACGGAACCTGCAGCTCTGTTATGAGTTGCCGGTCTTTACAAATTGCCGTCAAATTGTACCCGTCTGGCTGCTGCCATGAGAACTAGAGTGATAACAATCGGCTCCCACACTGGCCACTTCCAAAAACCGCTCCATCGGCAAGAAATGGCGCTCCGGAAAATAATTGAGGGAGGGAATGAATTGTAATTAAACGGCCCGTAGCTTAACACTTAAAAAATACAAAAATGAAATTCTTCATTAATTTACCGGTTAATCATGATTGACAAAGCCCTGTCTTTTTTTTATATATCTACTTCAACGGTACATGTTGCTGAGCAAAGTGGAAAAACGACTTCTCGAGCTTCTCGAGACTCAATAGCCTCGCTGTTATGGAGACAAAGCAAATATTTAAGTTGCTGAGGTTCCTGCCTTTTGGGATCGATCATCCACTCCGGCCCTCTATCCCAAATGAGCCAGAGTCAGCCAGAGTTCAGAGGATCGCGGTTGCCTCGCTGACTTTCCCAGGCGGCTGAAATGGAACCGGGGGTAACGATTGGGTGGTGGGGATGAGGATGATGATGATGATGGCGATGATGATGATGACGAGGATGATGAGGACGATCATGAGGAAGATAAGGATGATGACGATGATGATTATGAGATGGCGATGACGATGATGGGGAAGATGAGGATGATGATGACGACGATGATGATGATGATGATGAGGCTGATGAGGACGCTGATGATGAGGATGATGAGGATGATGATGATGGGGAGAAGCCACAAAAGCAGGACAGAAATACTGTATCAAGTGAAAGTGGAAAACTTCAAAGGTCTGCAGGATACCCCGAGCACGGTGAAAGTGCTTTGCCGAACCTCCAGAGGCCGGCTACATAAACAACTTAAAAACAGTGGAGCAGGCAGGGCTGCGGTGGAGGATATGAGCTGAGGAACAACACCGAAGATAAAAGCAGCTTTTCTTTATATTCTTTCTCCAAGGCACTAAGCCTCTGCTATTTTTCTTACCCGGTCCAAGTCAAACACACTCCGGTCTCCAACCATCACACACAACCTCCAGCGTAATCTTCCCGGTCCAGGCCCAAGAGAAGAATAAAAGTTATCCTAATATTTCACACGTGTGGACCACCCATCAGCGATTTGCATACATTTGCACACTCAACGCTGTTTTGTAACCAAACTCGGTCGGGGTCTGGGTTAGGTTATTTTTAAGGGATTCTAAAAGGATCTCCACTGTTATACTTTTCTGACATCAGTTGTGCAGATATTCAGATGCTGATGCTGAGTACCACCAAAACTGGGCCGATACCGATGTTAAGAACCTCGCGTCAACCTAAGTTTCCTGATGTGGGTGTGTTTGCTCAAAGCTTTCCTCACCCGGGTGGAGTTGGAGCCACTAGGAGACAAATGTAAATAGTCTGCAAACCTTTTTCTCAGGAACGGCAACACAAGCAACTTTCATGGCTTAAAAGATGGATTCTCTATTTTTGAACGTACTACTGGGAAACGTCCCACTCTGCTGTGCTTAAAGGCAGCGCAACGGGGGCAAACGTTTAGGCCTTAAAAAAAAAAGTTAAATCTCCTTTTCGAAAAAACAGGTATCTCACATGATAGTCAGTGAGTCTTACAGTACAATAATAACAATAAATTAATAATAATATCTATTTTAACTACTTCTTGTAATTGCCGCAGAAGAGCCCACGTGCAGAAAAAAACCCTGAAAAACCGGAAAGAATGCAGAATGCAATTTTTCTTTTTCGCTATAACATTTAAAGACCATCTGATAAAACTGTGAGCTTCCCATTTATGAAAAAGAGATTAATTGTTTTTTGTTTTTTTTAATTAATTAGTAGTTCAGAGAGGTTGCGCTTTGAATTTGATTATAAATGATGGAAACCAACATTTTAATAAGGCCCGGGGTAATAAACAACCCTTACTTCTTAGATGTGCTGGATCAGACGCAGTGTATAACTTGGCCTCTCAGAGGATCACGTAGAACAGCCTTTTAGTTGTCAAGGTGATAAAAGAGAGGTATCTTTGAACCAAAGCGTATTGCTGATCCGTCGTTGCCGTGTGTGTGAAGCTGTTGGGATGCCGCCGAGCTCCTCTTCTCAAGGTCAAAGCCTCCTCAGTGTTCCCCGGAATCTTTAAACTCTCCCCAAACGCTCTCCTCAAACGTCTCCTTTTGTTTCTTCACTCTGCATCTTCTCTCGAGACGGGCGGAGTTCCCTTTCCGATGCGAAGAAGACGAGAACTAACTTTTTGACTTATTTTTGAGATTTAAGCCCTTTGAGGCGAAACACAGAGCACATAATGAAGAGTGGCGCTGGAGCCCAGGACAACACGGACATCCGTACCAAAAATGCAATACCGCCTTTTCGGGATGGGTGGGTGGAAAAATGGGGGTAGGCGTTTGAAATGCTTATTGTGGCGTTTGGTCTGGCTCCATAATTGGTGCTGGAGCAATCTCATTCTGGCTTGGTCACGCCTTAATTTGCAAAGCTGTGGGAGTGACAGACACCGGGAGAGAAAAATCACACACACACACACACACACACACACACACACACACACACACACACACACACACACACACACACACACACACACACACACACACATACGCACACACACACACACACACACGGAAACACCACTCACACTCACAAATAGACCTATTAGGTCCACTGAGCGCGAGCCCTCCTGCTCCTACGATGATTATGTGCCCGGCTTAATAAATGGCGCAGGGCCAGCAGGTGTTTTTAATTGTACACCAGGGCTGTTTATTGTGGCTAAGCGACATCCTCGCAACGGGAGCCGCTAAACGACACTAAAAATCCCCCCCAAAAAAACTATCGTCCGCCTCCGACCAGTTGGGTCAGCCCCAGCATCCTACTTAGTATGCATGTGCGGGCGTAGTGCATAGTACGCCGTTTGGGATGTAGCACTTCTGTTTGGCCGTCTCTGTCCTTTTACTGTCCCTATCCCTGTACCCGTTTCTCTCATCCTTCCATCTATGCTCACTTTTTCCTCCAAGTCTCTCTCTCGCTCTCTTACCTCCTCCCCCCTTCTCCTGTACTAATAGCTGTGCGCGTAACGCGGGGGGGGGGGGGCGCGGTGGCAAAAGAGAGTGATCAGATCTGACAGAGAGGAGCTAATGGTTCCACTAATGTGCTGACAGACATGCCCGCTAATAAATCTATAAACACATTTTATGAAATATGGCCACGTGTGACAGATGCAGGACAGAGCTCCGCACGCGAAGACGCAATTGCATGTGTTGACCTAAAGGCGAAACGCCCGCACGGTTCGCCCATTGGGGACGGGCGTGATCAGTCGACTAATCGGTTAGTCGACTCAGGCGGTGACCCCGACTTCCGAGAAGCTATTCATGATTAATAAGCGTGGCGCACGCTTCGTGAGGAAACTCCGCCCCGGACTCTAATAAGTGTAGAACACCGAAGAACGTGCCTGTGATAAGGATGGCGGCGAGACGAAGCGAAGTGTGGCGTGATCTTACCCCGTTGTGTGGGATGAAGCTGTTTACCACAGTTCTACCACAGTGATACGGAGTCATTTGAAATGTTTGCCATTTTCTTTTTGTCATCTCTGGTTGGACTTGTTTTTGTTTGGTCACTGGAGCGCTTGGCCTATTTGGAAAAAATGTAATAACAATTCTAAACACTGGTAACTGTCTTTACATGCGGTTAATGGTCTATGTTGGTGGTGGTGGTGGGGGGCGACTAACCAACTAATTGACTGAAATTCTTGTTCGTCGTCGATCACTGAAAAAAAAAATGAAAACGCCCATCCCTGCACACCTGCACAGCGATAACACACGGGACAAACAAAGAGCACTGGCGCCGGCGCTCGTAGCCGTGGACGGAGACAACGCGGCCGTTGCCAAGGTGGTTATGTGGAGTAACGGTCCCGCTTTGAACACACCGGCACACATGCGAGACGGCCACGCGGCGTCTGTATCCACACGTCCTCCTCCCGTCCGTAGCGCCCGTCGGTGAGCCGGCGTGGCTGTAAATACCCCGTCCTGCCGAGAGCGGGGAGCTGCTAATGAAGTCCAGTGTATGCCACTGCACTGCGTAACTCATGCGGGCTGCGGCGCGGGGCGGCTGCTCACCGGGGCACCGAGCCCTCGCAACGCCAGAGGCTTACTGCAGCCGCATAGATTGGTCCATAAATAAGGTGGAAAAGCCTACGTTTAACTCCCATGCACTTCCGCTCTCTCTCTCTCTCTCTCTCTCTCTCTCTCTCTCTCTCTCTCTCTTCATCTGGCATAGATAGCTCTGAATGAGGTCATTAGAGAAGAGCTGATAGGACGGTGAGGGAACGGGACGCAGATGATGCCGACAGATAATTGCGGCCTCTCGCCTCTCCGTAATACCTGACGTGCTATCATGGCAATGTCTTTGTGCCGCGGCATTGTTCCCCACCGTTTGGAAAAAATGAGGTAAATCGGATTCACAAAACAAGTGGATTAATTTAATCACCCCTCGGCTCCGACAATGACCTTCGCTTCCGAGGCATAATAAGGATTAGCCCGGATGTGGAAGGACATATGCCGCGCAGAAGGAAAAGATTATAGTTCTCCCGTGACAGAGTGATTGAAATGCGCTATTCGCCATTCCTTCACGGCGGAAGGCTGCGATAAGGAGACGCGGCGGGAACGCGGGCGGGCCGGGTGCGGGCCGTGTTATGTCAAGGAAAAGTAAATGATATTTATAGGCAGGACAACAAAAAGGCGCGCGGCGCAGCTTCCCCGTGAATGGACGGGAACCAGCCGCCGTCGCCACGGAAATGCATACAGATCAACTGCAAGCGCCGACACCGGAAGGGAGGCAACCGTTGCTATTTACATTATGGCTATCGATCCAGGCTTAAGCTGGCATGTTCTCCAGAACCCTCGTCCTTCTGGCCGCTGCGGCTGGGGTAATATCTCTTACATCCCGTGCCGGGGTATCGATCCCGTGCATGGGGAGAGGGGAAGTTATTCTCAGGGCTGCGTGAAAGACAATCCGGGGGGAAGCGGGACGGGGCGTCAGCTCGATAGGACATAACGGCCGTCAAGGTCGCGCAAATTAATTAATAACAGGCATTGACCTGATGTGAAAGGTGAGGTCGGGTTGTGTGTGTGTGGGGGGGTCCACCGGAAGGGGGGAGGGGTCTGGGGGGCCAGCCGCTCCGTGCAAACAAGGGGAAACCAGATCTCCGATACAAATGGATCCACGTGGCCATTGATCTCCCAGTGACGGGAAAGGCCAATCAATTGGCCTTGCACCGGCATCTCTCGTCTGGAGGGACGCAGGGACCCAGCGAAATATTGTGTAAAATAACACTAAAGAGAGGGAGATGGAGCAAGCGAGAGAGAGAGAGAGAGAGAGAGAGAGAGAATGTGCTGACTTGGGTTGAGTGAAGGACGCAGCTGCCTGTCGCCGTTTGTCCGTCGCTGGGATCCGGATTTGTGTTATTGTCTCGTGTCATCTCGAGAGGTGCTATCTATAGAAGAAAGCCGCGTGTATGCACCTTCCCCTTCCTCCCCACAATGCCGTTTATCCATCTCTCGCAAGAGTTTTTCTTCTCCCCTCCGCACATCTCTCCTTTCATCTCCCGTCCCCCCACCCCCACCATCAGCGAAGGTGGAGTTTCTGGAGGAATGAGAATTAAAATGGCATTTGGATAGACAACAGCTGGGGTCTCTTGGCTTTGTTTGCGTGTGTCTGTGTTAGTGCGTTTCCTGGTGTGTGTGTGTGTGTGTGGGAGTGTGTGTGTGTGTGTGTGTGTGTGTGTGTGTGTGTGTGCGTGCGTGCCTCTTCTGCTTTATGCCTTTGCTTTATGTGTGTGTAGGTGAGGGTTTACAGGAGGAGGGGCTGTCTGGGTCTTCACTCCGGCCAGGTAGCGTTTAAAAGTTGTCTAGGGAATGATATAAGGACCGGGCCTTTGCCGACATGCAGGGCTTAACGGGTCCTGGGGGGTGACTAAGCGGGCGCAAAAAAATGTCCATAACAAATAATAAATAAAAAAATATCCCTGAGGTTTATTACGCTGAGCTATGTGGTGATGAAAAACAGGTTTAATACAGGGCAGAGTTTGGGTCATACCGTCATGCGGTACCGTCAATGAATCGAGACAATAATGTTGAACTGTCACCACAGCACCAGCCCGCCTACTTACACAGCCAAAACACATACTATACTATACATAAACACATGTGCACGACCCACACACACACCTCACAGAGCTATGGGATGTAGATACTGTACATAGGGAGCTCGGCGGTTCTCAACGTGGGGTCGGGGGACCCCCGGCGGCCCTTCGAGAGGTTCCAGGCGGTCCCCAGCAAAGTGGTTGAGACTTAACCGTCGCCATCATTTCAAGATGTGTGCGACGCCTGCCTTTGTCCTAATTTCGCGGTTGGCTCTGTAACTACGGTGGACTAGGTATGGAGGCTTGGACTAAAACGGATCTAACATTAAAAATCTTCTCAGATCGGGGTCCCAGAGACACATCAAATAGGGTCCGTGGCCTAGTGTGCATCAAATTGAGGGTCTTCAACATGAAAAAGTTTTGAGAATCTCCCGTGTACCACACAGCATCGACTACTATGGGTATGTATGTGTATATACAGTATATGTATAGATGTGTGTGTGTGTGTGTGTGTGTGTGTGTGTGTGTGGAGAGGCTGTGGCTCAGCAGTTTTAGCATCAGCATTGTTTCAGAGTTTCAGAGCCCGACGTGCACAGACCGATCGGATCGCTGCTGCTGACTCACTCACATTACCAGCGATGAGGGACGAACGTACATAAGACGGACTGAGGGACACAGTGTGTTCACAAACTGACCCGATCCTACTCCACTCATTTACTACTCTTCTCTCTCTCTCTCTCTCTCTCTCTCTCTCTCTCTCTCTCTCTCTCTCTCTCTCTCTCTCTCTCTCTCTCTCCCTCTGCCTCTCTCTCTCTCTCTCTCTCTCTCTCTCTCTCTCTCTCTCTGAGTGATTGGAGGCGTGAGCGAGCGGAGCGTGTGAGCGTTTGGTAGAGTGAGTGACTTTCTCTCTAACTTTTTCTATCAATTGCATGGTTATAATTATTTGTTGGTGACGGGTTTAGTTTTTTGTTGGTTGTAGGGTGTGCGCACAGCGGGTGGGGGGTGGTGGTGGTAGTGGTGGTGGTGGTGGTGGTGCGGGTCCGCAACCATGTCGGACCTCACCAGGCTAACGAGGAAGCACGGCATTAAGTTGCCCGTGGCTTCCTCGGTCTCGGTGGAGGACTGCAGCCTGGCGGTGGGGAAGGCTGTCGGCTACAGCAGCGTTGTGTCCGCAGCGCGGATGAACAGCGCGGTGGTCATTTTCCTGGATGGCGTAGACAAGGTGAACGCGGTGGTGGCGAGCGGCGTTACGGTGAACAAAATGTTTGTTCCCGTCCTGCCTCTCTCCACACCGGCGAGGAGGGTGAATTTGGCGAATGTTCCGCCGTTTATTAAGGATGAGACCCTCACTAAGGAACTGGCGAGGCACGGGAAGGTGGTGTCGCCAGTTAAAAAAGTCCCGTCGGGGTGCAAGTCGCCGCTGCTCAAGCATGTGGTGTCGCACAGGAGACACGTCCTGATGGTGTTGAACAACAGGGATGCGGAGTTAAACGTAGCTTTTAAAATCAGGGCGGATGAGTTTGACTACGTGGTGTTTGTCAACACTGACACCACCAAGTGCTTTGGGTGCGGTGGGGAGGGACACCAGGTCAGGGCATGTCCAGGCAAGAAGGCAGACGGCGAGACAGGTGAGGGGCAGAAGGGTGGACAGGACAAGGAGGGAGCACAGGAGGGGGCAGGTGAGGGTCAGAAAGGGGAAAAGCAGGCGAAGGTGGGGGCACAGGAGGGAGCAGGGGGGGGTCAGGAGGGGGGAAAACAGGCAAAGAATGGGGCACAGGAGGAGGCGGGGGAGGGCCAGAAGGAAGGAGGGGAAAAGCAGGCGAAGGTGGGGGCACAGGGAGAGGCAGGTGAGGGCCAAATGGAGGCAGGGGAAAGACAGGTGAAGGTGGGGGCACAGGGGGAGACAGGTGGAGGGCGGAAAGGAAAGGAGAAGAAACAGGTGAAGGTGGGGGCACAGGAGGGGGCAGGCGAGGGGCAGGGGGAAAAAAAAGGGGGGGGGGGGGGATGTGGAGCCGCAGGAGGGAACGGGTGGAGGTAGACAGCGCAGCCAGGTGAGCGTGGAGACACGGGGGGAGGCAGGCGAGGGTCTGGAAAGAAGGCAGGTAAGGGTGGGAGGACAGGAGGGGAAGGAGGAGGGTCCGGAAGACAGGCAGGTGGGTGCGGGGGGACAGGAGGGGACTGGTGAGGGAAAGGAAGCCACGGAACAAAGTCAAAGGAGTGCAGGTGACGTAGCTAGGGAGGAGGAGGCACTGGAAGGAAGTGACTTTGAGATGGGGGACGAGGACGATCGGGTGAGAGTCCCCCGGCTCAAAAGAAAGTCCAACAAAATGGCAGGAGACTCTCAGGCGAAGAGAGGGACAGCAAGCCAGGGGAAGGCAAGTCAGGAGGTGGAGCAGGGAGGCTCGGAGTCAGAGTCCTGGATGGAGGAGGACTCTGCTGCAGACAGTGAGGGGCAGGTCTTTCTCGGCGTAAAGAAGAAAAAGGGCAAAAAAAGCTACAGTGTGGGCAAAATAAAAGCGTTTCTGCACAGGACAAAGAATGTGAAAGGGATTAAGGTGGAGGATTTCTTCTCAGACAAGGAGTTGCTAGCGAACGCGGCCCAGCAACAGATGAGGAGTAAGGGGAGAGGAGGGTTCACGGACCAGGAGGTGTACAGGTTAAAGAAAATAGTGCAGAAGATCAGGAAGGAGCTGAACAACGGAGAGGATGGGGAGGAGGTGGAGGTGGGTGCTGCTGTTCGGGCTGTTTCCCTTTTCCGTTGCAATGAGTGACTTTAACATCAGCACGCTGAACGCGAATGGGGCCAGAGACGCAGCTAAGAGGTCTCTGCTGTATGAGCTGATGGAGCAGAAGAGGCTGGATGTGCTGTTGGTGCAGGAGACCCACAGTGACTCTGGCAATGAGGCTGACTGGAAGAGGGAGTGGGGGGGGGAGGTGGTGCTAAGCCACAAGAGCACCACCAGCGGTGGGGTGGCTCTTCTCTTTTCTAAGAGCTTTGCCCCAGCATCCTTTGAGGTGGAGGAGGTGGTGGAGGGCAGACTGATGGTGGTGAGGGCAGCATTTGAGCATCATAAGTTTGTCTTTATAAATGTGTACGCTCCCACCACAGGACCACACAGAGTCACTTTTTTGCAAGTTTTAAATGGGGTTTTAAGCAAAGCTCGTACTGGGGAGTTTTTGTTTCTAGGAGGTGACTTTAACTGCACCGAGAACGACCTGTTAGACAGGAACCACTGTGAGCCTCACAGAGCATCGCAGAACGCGATGAGGCTGCTCTCAAGCGAGAACGAGCTAACGGACGTGTGGAGGAGAACCAACGGGGATGAAAGACAGTACACCTGGGTGCACTGCAGAGGCACCTCTTTATCGTTGGCCAGACTAGACCGGTTTTACTGTTTTAAGCACCATTTTAACATTTTTAAGGAATGTAGAATGGTGCCTGTTGGTTTTACCGATCACTCCCTGGTTGTTTGCCGTGTTTTTATCGCCAACGTAAAGCCCAAAAGCGCATATTGGCATTTTAACACCACCCTACTATGTGACTCCAACTTTAAAGATGCTTTTAGGTTTTTTTGGGAAGGTTTTAGAGACAGAAAGCAGGATTTTATTTCCTTAAGACTGTGGTGGGACTATGGGAAGAGGGAGATAGAGCAGCTCTGTCGGCAGTATACTCTCAATGTCACACGGGACATCAGCAGATCTATGAGGGATCTGGAGACTGACATTGTGGAGTTACAGGGTGTAGTGGAACCCACTGGGAATCGAGATCACATTAAGGACCTCAAGTCTAAAAGAGCTGCTCTTGCAGACCTACTAGGCACCAAGGCGCAGGGGGCGCTGGTCCGCTCTCGCTTCCAGAGCGCAGCACTGATGGATGCACCATCTAGTTTCTTTTTTAGCCTGGAGAAGAGCAACGGGCAGAGCAGGTTTATCCACGCCCTGAGATCAGACACAGGACAGGAGCTCAGGAGGCCGGAGGAGATCCGGACGAGAGCCGTGGACTTTTACACAGAGCTGTACAGAAGTGAGTACGAGGAGCAAAAAGAACTGTTTTACTCCTTTTGTGGGAATTTGCCCAGGGTCCCGGAAGATGTCAGTGCGGTGCTGGGGGAACCTCTGACCCTGCAGGATCTTTCCACGGCCCTGCAGAGCATGAAGGGGGGTAAGGCCCCTGGCATCGACGGGATTCCTGCAGAGTTTTACAAAGAGTTCTGGGAGGAGTTACGGGAGGACCTTTTAATGGTCTTTAATGAAGTTTTTAAAGATAAGTTATTGCCAGTCAGCTGCAGGAGGGCAGTCATCACTCTCCTACCCAAGAAAGGAGACCTGCAGGAAATCAAGAACTGGCGTCCTGTGTCCCTTCTGTGCACGGACTATAAAATCCTGTCGAGGGCACTGGCCAACAGGCTGAGGGAGGTGATGGACCTGGTAGTCCATCAGGACCAAACTTACTGTGTGCCTGGTAGGTCCATTCTGGACAATGTGTCCCTAATTCGGGATATTTTGGACGTCTCTAGTTCTCTGGGCATTGAAACTGGGCTCATTTCGCTAGACCAGGAAAAGGCGTTTGACCGGGTTGAGCACCCTTACCTCTGGAAAACTCTGGAGGCTTTTGGCCTCAGCCCTGGTCTGATAGCCATGATCCAGGTTTTGTACCAGGACATCGAGAGTATACTGAAGATTAATGGAGGGCTGAGCGGCCCTTTTAAAGTGCGTAGAGGGGTGAGACAGGGCTGCCCCCTCTCAGGGATGTTGTACTCTCTGGCCATAGAACCATTGCTGTGTCAATTAAGGACGAACATCGAGGGTGTGTTTCTAAACGGTCTCGAGAGAAGCCACATTCTATCAGCCTATGCGGACGACGTCATTGTCTTAATAAAGAAACAGGACGAAATCAGCAAACTGGAGGGGATCGTCAGGGACTTTGGGCTGCTATCAGCAGCGAAAGTCAACTGGGGCAAAAGCGAAGCGCTGGCTGTGGGCGGATGGAGGGGGGGACTTTTAAAACTGCCAGGAGGCTTACGGTGGCGAAGGGATGGGTTTAAGTATCTGGGAGTGTTTTTAGGGAGCGAAAGTGTGATGGGGAAGAATTGGGAAGGACTGCTAGGAAAGATACAGGGCAAGCTAAGAAAATGGAGGTGGGCACTGCCACAGCTGTCCTATAGGGGCAGGACGCTCATTATTAACAACCTGGTGGCCTCACAGCTGTGGCACAGAGTGGCCTGTGTCCAACCACCAGACCTGCTAGTTAGGAAGATACAGGCCGAGCTGATAGACTTCTTTTGGGGGCGGAATTTCCACTGGGTCAGGAAGGAAAGGGTCTTTCTGCCTAAAGAGGAAGGGGGGCACGGTGTGGTGGACATCAAAAGCAGAGTGGCAACTTTTAGGTTACAGTTTGTGCAGAAGTTGTTAACGGGGTACTTTAACGTTTGGAAGGACGTGGCGGGCTTGGTCTTAAAGAGGACTGGGAGGATGGGACTTGACCGCTCGTTGTTTTTAATGGACACGAGTCTTCTAAACAAGTCGGGCTTACCCCGTTTTTATCAGGAGCTTTTTAAAGCATGGGGGTTATTTAAGAACAGGAAAAGGGAGGCCGCAGATTCCCTCCACTGGCTCCTGGAGGAGCCGGTGATCGGAGGAGCCAGGCTGGATGTGCAGGACGGGGCCACTCCAGGACTGAGGAGCATCCTGAGGGAGGCGGGGGTCCTGACCCTGAGGCAGGTGGTGGCGGCGGCGGGGAGCGACCTGCAGGACGGCGAGGCCATGGCGGAGCGGCTGGGGGTGAGGTCCACCAGGATCGTACACCTGGTGCTCAAGAGGTGGAGGGAGACGCTCACGGAGGAGGAGCTGGCCCTGCTGAAGGAGTACGGCGAAGGCGCGGAGGAGCCAAACTCGGAGGATCCCTTCCCGGAGATGACCCTGACCCCCAACCTGGAGGGGTCCTCCGGGAAGCTGCTGCACAGGGCACGTTATGCAGAACTGGACCTGCACACAGCCAGCGGGAAGGCTTTTTACAAAGAGTGTGTGGTTGTTTTAAATAGGAAGGGACTGGAGGGGCGGCAGGACACTGTCTGGAGGGGACGGCTCCAGATGGGGGGACAGGAGGAGCCGTGTTGGAGGAGTTTTTACAAAGCTCCCTCCAAGAAAAGGACGGGGGACCTCCAATGGAGGGTCCTACATGGAGCCATAGCTGTCAACAGCTTTGTTTCTGTTTTTAATCCCACGGTCGCAAATGAATGTCCATTCTGCAAACTGCCAGAGTCCGTGTTTCACTGTTTTGCAGAGTGCGACAGACTTTTAGAGCTTTTTAGTCTTTTAAAGGAAAGTTTTAAGCTCTTTAAGGAGGAGTGGTCCAGAAACGGTTTTATTTTTGGGGCTAGATACTACAGGGCCAACGCAGAGAAATGGCGACTGCTTAATTTTCTAGTAGGGGAAGCGAAGATGGCCATCTACCTCACGAGGAGGAACAAACTGAGGGGAAAGGACAGTGTTTTAGGAAGAGTGTTTGTAGCGCTGGTCAGGGCCAGAGTCTTGATTGATTTTAACTTTCACAGACTGATGAAGAGTCTGGACGTCTTCATCAAGCTGTGGTGTTTTAACGACGCCATCTGTTCCCTGGTGGAGGACGACCTGTGCTTCCAGTCTGTTTTTAACGTGTAGGACTCTGTTAGTGAACCAAGTGTGTTTGTTGTATTGTCTGTAACTGTGAACTAGAGAAAATGTTAAAATAAAGATGCTTTAAAAATCAAAAAAAATCTCTCTCTCTCTCTCTCTCTCTCTCTCTCTCTCTCCCAGTCAGACCAAGGTTATCGGATGAGTGCTGGGGGAGGGCCGGGTGGTAGTGGTGGTGGTGGTGGTGGTGGTGGTGGTGGTGGTGGTGAGTGTGGAAGCCCACCTGAAGTAGCCTCTCTGAACGACCGCAGAAGAAGGAGGGCCCTCCAATCGAGCACCGGCGCTGATTAGCAAATCTGTCCCTGTTGGGGGTGCGTTGGCAAAGCCCGCAGCGAAGAAGGAGATGGGGGTGGGGGGGTGTAAGAGAGGTTGTTACCGCGACAACTTAGCCGGTGGGGACGACGTGCAGCTGGGGCTACGGCGGCGGCGGCGGCGGCAGTGCCGGGGAGGTGCGCCATTTTTCTGCTCCAAAATGAGCCCAATGTCACGGTGACAGTACGGCACTCCTCTGAGGGCACTGTGGGCCAGTGGGGAAAATGATGGATGAGTCTCCAAGCAGCCTCTCCTGCTCCACACACACACACACACACACACACACACACACACACACACACACACACACACACACACATACACACACACTAAAACAAATACACACACTCACACATGTGGTAAAATGGGAAGAGAAATACACACCGACTACAGAATGAGTCGTGACAAACAAGCTGCAATATGTTTGAACAAAGGCATCTGCCGGTTACGCGGCGAAAAAATAAGTGTGAAAACAACCCATACACACTGCTGATACGCTCACATGATGCCATCTTGGCATACATACACACACACACACACACACACGCACACACACACACACACACACACACACACACTCACACACATAAACACACACACACAAATAAGACACATATGATTTATTTATGTTCACAAGAGTTATAATTAATTACTGGGACACCAACACTCAGATATTTACTTGAGTTCTCAGTCACTAACATTTCATACACACACGCAGACACAGACACACACACACACACACACACACACACACACACACACACACACACACACACACACACACACACACACACACACACACACACACACACAAAAAGTCAGATACAGCAAGGCCTCATTATGACTGCAGCTCCGGCTAATGCCACAGGATCAATGACAGATCCTCTCCCTGTCTCTTCCCCTCTCTCTCTATCTCTCTCCCTCTCTCTCTCTCTCTCTCTCTCTCTCTCTCTCTCGCTCCCTTCATCTCTCTGACCCAAAAGCTCCGGCACGCTGCATCACACTGTACCCTGCAGCGTTTTTTCATTCCATGACCGCACAGTAGCCCTCAATAAGGTCCTTAGGTCATCCCATCCATACTCCACCGCAATATAGCCGCCCATCCATTGCCGCAGACCCGACCACCCTCTCCCACCAGCAACACGGAGGATTACTCTCAAATGAGATTGGCTATGTATTTGCTGAGTAGCTGCTAACAAAACCTCTGATAAGCCCTTATAACCTCTGATGTCCATCCACTTGAAAGACGCAAATTGCATTGACTCATTAATGTGATTGGTCGTTATTTACCTTTGGGTTGAAGTATGTATTGGAAATGTATTAAAACCTACGATTTATCTTAATTTATAGAATTTAACTTTATTTACTGACGTTATCTTGGATAATAAATCATTAATTCGATGCATGTAAAATTATGGAGGGGTCAATAATCCCATAATTAATTAGCCGCTTATCCTCCTATGGAAATTTTCGAGCAAGGTCAAAAAGCCTCATACATTGTATATACCCCGAGTACTCCAGCAGTATTTGTGATTTGACCCCCATATACCACAGACTTAATAGATTTTGAGAGATTCCCATGAATCCAAAAAGCTGCATGAGTATGGAGCAGCCCCGGCAGCGTGTGGATGCAGATGCGGGCCTACGGTGGGATCTGATGAGAGAAATATGGGCGTCTTCTAGTGAGCAAGGCACATGACGCTGAGTGGCCATCCATCACGACCCTGGGGTGGAAAGCAATTCTGTCCGGGAGGACCCCTTGTCTCATAACGGGGGAGGGAGGGGTGGGCCGGAGGACGTCAAGAAAAAGGGCCCATAAACATATTCCCTCAGGACGGCGGGAGCGGGGCGACATGTAAAAGCCTTACACCGTGGGGTGGGATGGAAAACAAATGGTCCCCTCCCTTCCCCTTAGATTGATGGACTGAGCTTCTGCGCCAGTGGTAGACGAGGGGTGCGAGGGACCATGATTACTTGTAGTCGAGCCCCGGCAAGGAGTGCATGGTGGATACAGTCTAAATATTAGGATTAATGACCCCGCCGGTCAGTCTACCAAAACATCATTCATGATTCTATTGCCTTCCAATCCTGTGTAGGCAAACAATGGCAACACAGAGGCAGCTTGCTGGGATTGGGATTCGTTTTGCTTCTCTCGCCCTCCGACCATATAATAATACATGGATAAATAACTTGACCAGAGTAATAAATAAATAACAGATTTACGTTGACCGGCGCTCGACCAGCATGGGTGAAGGGGAGAAAAAAAATCAATGGGCAAAATAATGGCGGGGGCTTTCACAACCCGAGGAGGGCCGTCCGTGCTAATCTGTACGGATGATAACGTGCGCCGCAATACCTCAAAATGTCACGCCCACAAGACAGGACGGGTTAAACGCCTTTTCTCCCCCCTATGACCACCACTCTACGCTCCACAAAATCAATTGCAGACCCTGATTAGCTACGCTGTCGGGAGCCGAGCGTGGCCCGGCAAGGGGGAAGACAATAGCAGGACGAGGGCGGAACGTATGAGACGCCAGAGCATGAGGCGCTAGGTCGCCAGAATATGGTTCCACGCTTCGACCAAAATAACTTTTATTAATAATCAAAAAAATAATAAAAACGCTGGAGCCATTGCATTATGATTTTCCCCCAAAGGCCCCACGGTACGGTAACCAGACCGAGCACATAATGCGGCTAACTAGCACGTCAATGAAAAGGTATCCTAATACACTGTAATCCAGCGCTCTGGGCCCGGCGACAGGGCTATCGACGTAACTTCAGAAAAGGCAAGCTGAGACCCGTCCGTCCGCGGTTTAGCCTCGGCGTGAGGGGAAGCGGCACGCCGAGTCACAGGCCGCCACGTCCGCCCCGGTCCTGTGGTAAGGGATCGTAATTAACGGTGACACAAATGCACAAGAATGCGCAACGGGCGATACATTTTTCCTCTGACGAGAGAAGGAAAGAGCCTCCTCGTGAAGACGCCATTAGCGAGACGGTTACAGCGCATAAATGCGGTGGAAAGGAAATGGGTCTCGGATGACAGTACGATGTGTGGCCGGCCATGCCCGTGTGGTTTTTGCGTGTGTGTGTGTGTGAGAGGCAGGGTGCGGTAAATGAATGAATGAAGGAATGTGAATCTCTGGTTGGAGGATTGTACAATATGTACGGTTCTGGGAGGGTATGAGTAACATTTTGTTCGGCGAAAAAAAATCCCACAGCTGAATTGTTGATGAGCTAGTTTGGCTTGATGACCTTGTCAGCGGGTCCTGCGGCCGCCACGTAACCGGATCCTTTCGCCCCGTTCCCTCGCCACGCTACAGCCGTCCATCTCACAGAACCAAAGCTTATCTGGGACTGATCACACAGCCAGAAGCGGTTTGAAAGGACGCGGCGGGAAGCCATGAAAAGACGCGGTGCGATACGCGAGGTACAATCGTTTTTTTGCCCCGTTTGACTACGCCCGCCCGTTCCAGGGAACATGAGAAGAAAGCCGGTTCTCCGCAAATCAGGATTAAATCTCGACTTGAACCCCATTCCTATGAAGGCGCGGCGAGCGGACCCGCAGAGTGAGAGTGGATTTCGGGGGAAATCTGTCCGGACATCTCCCGGGTTTCTGGCTCGGTACACCTTTCCACCGCTAATGAGTTCCACCGCTGAGTGAGTTGTTCTCTTTCATGCCTGGTGTCAGCGAACATAGACGATTCATTACCGGGGAGGAGAGATGCGGGGAAAGGAAAAAAAAAAAGGGGGAGTATGATAGTTAAGCCTGAGCTTTAAGACAGACAGCTATGTCCCCTAATCCCCTCTGAGCAGCCGTAAGCCTTCCGTTATCGTTCATTAGAATTGTGCATCCCTTAAACACATTAACTTGGGCCCTGACGCTGCCCCCTTTCACGTGACGCAGCAGCGACTCGTGGCGGCCCCTTCGCCGGGCTAAGAGGAAGGGGGCCATGCTAATTGCTGTCACTCTGATTTAATTGGGCAGCGGGGGTGTTTCTTTTTCTAAATAGATGCAGCATATCGCCGCATTTTAAACAATCAACATTAGCCTGGTAATAAACACAACCAGCTTGAGGCAATTTCCGTGCATTAACAATCCCCCCCCCACACACACACACACAGACACACACACACACACACACACAGACACACACCCCAAACGTGTTGATAAGACAGAAACACACGCAAACAGGCGTGACAAAAAACGCGAGCGTCACGCATGTACGCATACGTGCACACAACCTTGGATGCAAAGCACAAATTACACTGATACATCTTGTGTACAGACATGAGGATGCTACACACACACACACACACGCGCGCGCGCACACACACACACACACACACGCAC
Organism: Zeus faber; assembly: GCF_960531495.2. NCBI lineage: Eukaryota > Metazoa > Chordata > Actinopteri > Zeiformes > Zeidae > Zeus > Zeus faber. The sequence continues at coordinate 10,513,374 of NC_137197.1, forward strand.
ACGCACGCACGAAACACACGCAAGCACACACTGGTTCTGCAGTAATCAGAAGGCAGGTGGGGAAGGAGAAGCAGGGCTTTTCTGCTTCCCCCCTGGGACGGTGATCAGAGCTACGCCTTCACCTGGAGCTGCAGCCTCCTGCACCGCAGCACAGCGCCGCGCCGCGCCTTCCCCCTCGGTCTGTCGGGAGCGGCAAGAATAACTGACGGGATGAAGGGAAAGACGGTGAACAGGGCTGGGGGGGATGGACAGGGTGGGGCCGACTCCCACCGAGTGGACGGCGAGCAGACCATGGAGGGCGGTGGAGAGCTTGTTTTTTTCTTCCGTTGAACCCCCATCAAAAGCATCAAGGGTTATATCCAAGCACAAAATTGACATAATGTATGAGCGGGTCATGCGGGTCATTTCCGTCGCCGGTGTTTCCGAACAGCTGAGACCATGAAACACCATCTTTCACCATCAGTATCGCCACCTGCGCCTATTGAGGAACTAAGCTCCAGTCAACAGCCTCCCATAAGCACACACAGAGTTTCCACAGGAGCAGGTTCGCAGAATTAATTGGGAAACTGGGAATGACCAGGACTGAGCAGGCGGACCATTCCGTGGAGTTATCCGAGGTGACCCAGGAAAAACTACAATTACCACAATCGGTGCCATGTCAACAACACAACCTGTCTCGTCCACAATAACTACCTATGTTGTCTGTAGCACTGTAGCCAGCTGTCGCTACCACACTATAGTTTCCGCATAGCGCGTACAAAACAAAGGATCCAGACAGATGGCACCATCCAAACATGCTACTTACAAAATGAAAGTATAAGTGTGATGGATAGATCCTTTGCAAATACGAGCATTGACACGGTGAGTAGTGTTGCCCGATTGGGCAGTTTTCTGCTCAGTTGGGCTACTTTTGATCACATTGGGCTGGAGCAAACAGCATTGGGCGGGTACATATAATTTGGCCTGGTTTTGAAATAACTAGTGGGTTTTGTTTTATTTCTTTTACAAACTTCATAACCAACAGACATAAGGTTTAGCTGACGTTTCAGTTGAATTCAACAACATTGCACTGTATTAATTACGGGCGGGAGATGGGCACCCAATGGTAATTATAGGGGTGAAGGAGAGCCCACTGGTCAACGTGTTTGATTTGCTGCCTTGGCCTGTCATCGGGTGTGGTGATGTGGTTTCAGCCGCTCTTCCCTAAACTACCAGGCTACAGCCGGTTGGATTGGAGCTCGGAAAATACGTTGATCGTCATGCCAAAGTGTGGCAAACAAAAAAAGTTTTACCGAAAAGAGTGGGAGAGTGACCCAGAACTCTCTTAGAATCCTACTCTTAGAACTAGGATTGGAACCCTTCGCGGGAGACGACTTGAAGGCCCCGTTGCAAATTTTGTCACACCAAAATCAGATCACAACTAAATGAAAGAGCATGCCGCCACAAAGAAACACGACTCCCGCCGCGTACCGAGCGTCCAGAGGTTTGGCCGCACCGGCGCCCACGGCTGGGCGACGTGCAGTAAAGGATGAGCAGAAACGCCGGGAAATCGGGACACGTTCAGGATACACGTCAACCAACGCCGTGGACGGTTAGGTCTGATATCTGATATCTGTGTGTGTGTGCGTGTGCGTGCGTGTGTGCGTGTGTGTGTGAGAATGAGAGAGAGAGCGAGAGACGTCCCTTGCATACCACATAACATTACAGTTATTCATTATGTCGCATTGGGGTGTTAATTCATCTGTTACTTATTGTTGCGGCTGTGGTTGGCACTGTTGTTGGCACTAACATTGCACGTCACAATTGTTTCGGAGGGTTCAGAAGATGTCCTGCTTTACTTCACTAATCGTTAATCGGTGTTCTGGCTATATATGTTTTGGGCCGGTGTTCGGTGCATTGGGCCAGCCACGGCTTTAAGACCGTGGCTGGGCTGGAAATTGTCAATCGGATCTGGCGACACGGAGGGTGAGTGCTTATGGGAGTCGACGGATGACGAATGAGTCATCTTCTAATGAGTATTTGTGACAGACATTTAACAGAGTTCAGCTAGCACCACGCCCTATGACAAATCATCCATTTTGATGTCTTCCATGCTTTGCGCCTTCCACCATCATACGATAAATGGGAAAAAAAAAAAATGATACAGTACAGCCGCCGATTCTCAATTGTTTTTCCTGGGGTGTCTGCGGAATCAGCACCGAAACAGATGTTTCGTGAGTGCGAACAATCTAATTTTCCCATGACAGAATCCTACACCCGCCCGCGCTGCGCACTCCAATGACCACAAGATTTAAGTCTGTGTTTACAGACGGCCTACTTTCCCCGCGAAACGGCGGGGGGAGGGGGGAGGGTATCGCTCTGGGCTGGTGAGAGGCGTTGTCAAAGCGGAGTCTGTGCGAGGAGCAATTACCATCCATACTGCACCAGCACACTCTATGACCGCTCTCATCACATCCTTTATCTCACGTCATCTGATTTACTTTCGCTTCGCGGCACGTATGAAACGCCTCGACATTCGATGCATTGTCATATACGTGATTAAAAAATTTGCAGGGCCGCAAAATTTGGATGCCGGAATGACATTTCACGCTGTCGTCAAAACCGATATCTACTGTACTATCTGAAAAAGAACGGTCTTGATTGCTAGCTTTCTTCAGAGCCCATGGCTTGCTTGCTCAGCTAGATTTCTAAAGAGGCTTTGCCAGTAATGGTGTATTGACTAATGATTAACGGTTAATAGTTGTTTTCCAGGGAGCCTACAGGAGATCCGAAACACGGCATCGCTAAGTAGGACATAGATCCGACGACTTTGAAGAGATGTGTAACAACAGAACGCCTCCCAGCCTCGCTTTAACTTTGTGTTCGCTGTGTTCAGACATATGCACTCGCATCCCTTCCTCCCCTGCTTCTTTCAAATGAGGCCCGACCGAGCCCCGGGGTTTCTTTTCTCAGCGCGGTGCTAAAGGGTTAGGGTGAGCGAGAACCGCATCGGGGCGAACCGACACCGCCGGAGGAGGCCGGTTGTGCATTGGGCAGGTGGTGCGGTGGAGATCCCGGGCGTTTGCTGAGACGGCAGATGACTGGCCTCGCTCCGGCTGCCCCGCGCTCCACCAAGGCAGGGTAGCGCTTAATTGCCTCATTAGCAAAAGGGCCAGCGAGGATCCAGCCTCTTCCACATTGTTCAATGTCAAAAGTGCAACCAAGAGGAAAGGTTAATAGAGTAAACAGCGTCGCCCTCCCTTAAATGGGAGCCCGATGACCAGGAGCCCTATTTCTCACTTCGCAGTGACAAGATTATGCATTTGCTTCCATTTTATCTACGCATTCCATGAGCTAACCTCTATTAGTACAACACGGCTTACAGTCAGTTGATGGTAATTTCCGTTGCTGTCTTTTTTTCCTTTTTTGGGGGGGGGGGGGGGGGTGTTGGCTCTGTCTGGAGAGCGGAGTCCTTCTGCCAAGTTTAATTATTTTAAAAGCTTGAAATTGCAGACGCTGCTATATCCTCCTCCACAGCAACTTTGGACCACAAACATTAAATCAGGCCAAATACGAAGGCTCTCCATTTCCCCTGTTAAAATTAAAAAAAAAAAGAGACACAAAAAAACCCCAAAAAAACGACATCTGCTGCAAAAAAAATAATAAAAAACCCTTCATATTCAGTGTATTGGAATAGACATGGTGGTCAGAGTCTGGTTTCCTTTTGGAATCCAAACAGCGGCGTTATTGGCGCAAATATTTGAGCAAGCGACAGCTCCCTCGCCGGATGGCAGATTGTTATCTAGCCGCCGTAATTGCACGGATTCCCGAGGCGGCGTGAAAGTTTGGACAATAACGTCAAACCGTGACAGGCGTCGTGAGTCCGGCTCCGACATCCAGCGTGTCTCTAGATTGGAAGCGCACGGAGCGTCGGTGTGCTCCTGACAGAAGAACGCGTGATGGGCCAGGCTTAACAAGCCGGTTTGACACCTAGAAAAGGAAGACGCTAACTGGAAACGATGGTGAACATTAAGGGTGTGAGGGGAAGTGTAATAGTAGTGGAAGAATAAGTGGGGAGCTCCGTCCAAGAATACCGAAGAACACGGAGTCTGCTCCGGGATGTGAGCGCCGCTATTCTAGGGACGCGCCAAGGGATGCGCGTCATTACTGTGCGTAGGTGTGTGTCAGGTATATGGTCGTCGTGTAAGACGGCGTGTTGTGCGCGGGCGTCCGTGTGCACCGGCTCCAAGTGCACTCCACCTTTCATCAGCGTGAGGAGGCGTGGCGCTGTTCCAACTCTGGTCACGGACGTGTTTCTTCATATACAAAGCCTTGTAGGGGAATATATTCGCGTCCCGCAGTAGGCACTTCACGCTGTGGGTCCGACCGTCCACACACACACGCACACACACACACGCACGCACACACACACACACATACACACAAATTTGCTAAGCTACACATCTGCACAGGCAGTATAGCGGAAAGGCTCCATTTCATCGAGTCAAGTCTAACGACTCGTAAGAAACAAAGGTGGTGGAGCCATCTGTTCTGGACCACTTTGCAGGGAAAAGAGAGCGAGAGAGGGGAGGTGGGTGGGTGGGTGTGTGGGTGGGTGGAGGGGGGCGGGTGGGAGGCGGAGGGTGGAGGGATAAACGCTTTTTTCCAGCCGCCGTGGTGTGATAGACCGACTGAACTCTCGGCGTGACCAGGGCGCCTGCATACCGCGCGGGCACTTTAGCCGCCGCCGGGTTGAAGGGCGCGCTTCCCTTCCCAGAGTGCACCTCTTCCATTCAGCCGGCTCCGAGGGGGGATCCGCGCTCGGTCAATCCGTCGCACCGCGGCCTGCGATACTGAACTGCGGACAACCGCGCGATTGATCACTCACATCCAGTTCACAATGTTTATCGCGGTGGTGTGATCGGCGAAAAGGGACGGGGATGTGGTTGGAGAATGAAACCATCCATCACACAACGGACGGAGCCCAAAAAACGAGACAGTACGGGATATAAGTATTGCGTTTTCTTCCCCCAAAAACTTCACGCCGAGCCGCCACTGAATGAGACGAGGCCCCTGTGACCTTTGAAGGTCATTGATAATGTTGGGATGTGATCTCACTGGATGTCACCAAAGACAATGGACGGACAAGCTTTTATTTATCTGTTTAACCGACGCCACGCAAACCCAAAATACTTCTCTGTTCTTCCATATCGGGAACAGGGGACCGCCGACAGGGCGGTACTTCCACATGGTGTTCAGGTTCAGTGCAGGTGTCCACTCTGTCTTCAAGCACTCTAATCAATGGCCACCAACCCCACCCCCACCCCCACCTCTCCAAACACCATCCATCTTCTCCAGATCTTTCCAGGCGCCCAGTGATCACCAAACGGGCTGAAGATGAATGTCTAAGGGACACATAGGGCCTCCGCTGATTAAAGGTGCTAACACGTTGGGGTTGGTGGTGGTGGCGGTGGTGGTGGTGGAGCGAGACAACGTAGCGCGCCGGGTTCAAAACCACCTAATGGAGTGTCCCGCTCGCCGGGCTAATCGACTGTTTCAAATTGAAAGAAACAGCGGGCGTCTAAACAGAGCGACGCGGAACATTTCCCCCCCCAGTTCATTCAGTCGGGTCCCAGATGGAATACAAAAGAGAGAGACGGGGGAAAGGCGACCGGTTTTTCCCGGTGTGTCTGCGTTCCTTCGCACCGCGAGTTTGCATTTGTTTATCCATAATCAATTGAGAGAATTGAATTACAAGCGAACTTCATGTAGAGTGGGGGAAAAAAAACAAAAAAACGAAACAGCCAATTTTTCACGCATTACTGCCAACCCGGGACAAAACTAAAAAAAAAAAATTAAAAAAAAAAGGAAAAAGAAACATGTTGCAGGGTAGTGCCTGTCTGCGTGAAAGATTTTTTATTCTGGAGATTTATGGGGATAATTTCTTATTAGTCACAGTCTGGCTGTTCGCCACGTTCCCTCGCCGATCGCCCGTCTCTTGATGAATCGTGTCTTGCGACGATCCAAGGTAATATTTGGACACCGCGGTCAATGATTGCACACTGAGGTGTGGAGACCACATGGGCTGGGGATTGACAGCAGCCGCCCCATGACTCGCACACCAGGGGACAATTAACAACAAATGATGTATAGATCGACGATCTATGGAGTGTCGGCGTGGCGCTGTCGGCGTTGCGGTTTCGCGGCCCCCAACCGAGAGGAAGATCAAGCCCGTAAACAGGGGTCAAACCGTCTTCCAGCTCAGGGAGGCTCCAACAACACCCCACCCCGCTGTGTCCCGGTGTTGGGGGGTGACGCCCGCTTCATCCACTATTTACTTTCCATTCTTTTGTGTTCATTGATGTATGGATTATGCTAAGCCGCGTGAAAAAGCCAAAGAGATGGAAATTTTGGGGCCGCCGAGATGTTTATTCCGTCGCGGAGTGGGATGGCGAGACGGCGGCGGCGGGGGGAAAAACAGATATACCTGGCTTTTACGGAGACAGAACATAGATCAAAAGCGTGTTCCGCACAGAGGAGACAAGCGTGCTGGCTTCTTTCCGCGCTGCCAGTTTGCACTAAGTCATAAAGTGCTTGAAAGGACCAAAAAACACACACGCACGCACACACACACACACACACACACACACACACACATACACAGGGTGTGGAGCCTCCAGACGATAGCATCTGGAGGCCGTGACTGATAAACATTTTTAAACTGTGGTTTCAGAAGAAGTGTTTATTGGGGAGGCTTTTTCTGCGTTTGTGGATCAAGGCCGTTCAGTCGTGGGTAGACTGGAGCTCCATTTCCTCCGTCGTCGATAGCCGCGCAGAACTACCATCAATACGACGCCTTCAATGCCTTGAATCGATGGAATACAATTCCATGCTCCGACTCCCCGGCAGCCTCAGCGTTTATCGTCCCGTTTTTTTTTTTCCTTTCCTTTCACCCCGTTGGTCTCACAAAGGGCGAAAGACGCCATGGCGCTTCATTGAAATCCAGATGCTCACTAGCGGCAAAATCCTTCAGTTTTTATACAAAAGATAATAATAAAAAATGGATGGTCTAATTGCATTTGCTTTATTGACATTCACGACTGTTTGCTTTGGGAAATGCTGCCGTAATGCTCTCAAGTGCAGAACTGGTACCGACCTAGAATCAAAAGGGCTTCACTTCCTATGTTTTTGATTGTTGTAATGAACTAAACAGCGCAAATGATGATCACCAAATTCCTCGTGATTCAATTCCAACCCAGGTCTCAGGTCAGCAGAAGTCCCTGCTATAACGGAAGATACAAATTATTGCGCATGAGAAGAGCATGCTCTGCTAATTCAGACATCATTTTGACATCTGCCTTGATGGCAATAGATGTCACATGGGCGACAACACTCAACACAAGTTTGGAATAAAATTCTTATCATTAATTTCATTGCGTCTGTGATGGTCTGTATCCATAGTCGCGGTGCGGTGCAACAGCCTGCGCAAAACCCCCCCCTGCATGTGGCTCCGGTTAACATGAATGTGAGCCTCCCCAGAACATCTGTCAAAGATTAGGCCGTAAAGTGAAATAGGCAGTTCCTGTTCGTATGTTCCAAAATAATCTGGGAGTCATTTCCCCTGCGAAAGGTTGGAAAGGAGGCAGGGTTTACAGGTCAGCGGCACTACACGGGCGCGGCCCCCGTCTCGGCATGCTCCCCGCGTTATACAATGATGCATTCAATATAGTACGAGGGGGTTCGACTCCTTTTTGGTTTTTTTGAGATTCGGTTCCTGGCGAGTCGCTCGCCAGGAACCGTTCGATTTTCCCGACTCCTTGTTTGTTTGATTCGGTCGCTGTGACTCTGTTGGACACGGGATTTTCTTTGCTGTTCTTTTCGTTCGTGAATCAATATTCGGACTCGGTGAGCCAATACCCGCCCCTGGCTGCGGCGCCCGAGTCCCGGACAAATTAAACAAATAAACGACTCTTTTGCCATTTAAAACATTTATTTGATTCGAGAGTATCGTTTGCATCACTGATTCAAAAAGACGAGTGGGTATAATTTATTTTTTATTTATACTGGTACAAATTGATAGATACATCGATTTTAATGCATTTCAGATACAAAACATTACCTTCTGGAACACAAATTTTATTTTTAAAATCTGAAATACAAAAGTTAAGGGTGATATTGTTTTTTCCTCAAATGAAAACTTTGCTGCCCAGCTTTAAAAAAAAAAGTCTCTCTGAAAGAAAGATAAGACTTTTTGCTTTTGGTTCTGATGCTGGGGAGAGATTAACAAAAAAATATATACAGTACATAGGAATCGAAATCCCGCAAAAATGTTTGGGTACCTGATAGTAGTGATACACTTCATTTGATAAGAGAAGCATTCGATTTTGAAACCCGATGAATGCCAAAACATTCCGACGTGAACGGGTCGGGTGACTTTGTTTCGCCATCATAAAACGCGCGCCGCCATTCCCGGCAGGAGAAGCCGCCGCGTGATAAATAAATTGTGTGCGGAACAGGTACTTTAACCTGGAGCTGCCTTATTTCAAAGCGTAGCAGTCCCGGGGACCGGAATAGAAGAACAGGACCTCCCGGCTAAAAGCAACACAATCAATGAAACATGAGGAATCCCTCCGGTACAAAAAGGACGGTCTGTTATTCAGGACGGAACACTGTCGCGGCCAGGCCACGCGCGGTCGGCGGAGACGAGCGCCAACAAGGGCGTGGGTCAATCATTGTCAGGACGGTAAGACTTCCCGTACCCCACACCTGTCTGGAGGGTCCAGACAGTTGCCCCTGGACCGAGGGTATTTTCGGGTCCCGAGAGCTGCACCTGAGCTGACCCCCTCCCGGCTAATATTCTGCTCTGGAGAAAATCTGTCTTCTCTAAAAGGACGAAATTAGAGGTTCAAGGGATGGTCATTGGGTGTGCCATGCGGCTCTTGGTTAAATGCGACCTATACCTGAGGGTCTCGTAGCCATGGGGCAATGCACTTCTTTTGAGCCTTGTACTCGGTTGCTCCGGTGGAGGGGCTTGTATTGTCAATTGACCTGTTAACTTGCGGCGCCGCCCCTTGCGGCCGCCTGCGCGAGCGCCTCCCGTCGATGACGCACATTTCAGTATTTTTAGAGCTTATAGGGCTTATTGTGCGTAATCACCGTGCATGTCTGTGACAAATAAACCTCTTGACTCTTGACTTTTGGTATCTCAAAGGTCACCAAAGCAATGACCTTTCAACCACCCTTACAACCACCGTCCTCACGATCCTCCATAACACTTCTGGAACCCAAGCGGACGAACAGTTGTGTAACTCCCGAAACCGAAACAGGGGGAAAAAAATGAAATATGTCCGCGCCAAGGTGACCGAGACAAATTCCTGTGCATTAAACGGACCCGGTAATTAAATCAATACGTCTTCTCCAAGTTATCTCAGACGTAATGCCTCGTGAGTCACGACGGGCCGAGACGTACGGTAACTCAAAACCGTAATGAAGGTGCGAGGCTGCCAAACCCGCTGCCAAAAAAACATGAAATATCGTATGATTGTCGGGGTCCCTCCTCCGTAGTAGATCTGCCAAATCCACACCACCCCCATCTCTCTCCGCTTAAATAACGCAATATTTTCCAACCGGAGAAGACGCCTGGCGCGCGATAACCCTGGAGGGCAATTTTTGAGTCCAAAAACGGGGAATCAAACCGGAGTCTTAATGTATGGTAACGAGACGTCAAATAATCAAGACGTATGTGGGTTGGTGGGGAAGTCAGAAGTCTGCGGCTCGGCTGCGTGTGTGCATGTGTGTGTGTGCGTGTGTGCGTGCACGTGTGTGTGTGTGTGTGTGTGTGTGTGTGTGTGCGTGTGGGAGTGTGATTCAGGGGCAAACGCATCAAGATGTCACTTCATAACCTCTGGCTTAGGAGGCTCCTGTCATCTCCACATTTCAGAGACCCCTCCGCCTTCCCCCGGCAGACACGCTAAATATAGAATGGGGACAGAATCTGTGTTTGGAGCCTGCCGCTCTCCTCCTTATCTCCATCTCGGCACCAACGCGCCTCCGTTAGCGAGCGCCGAGTTCCGGCGGTGGCGGGTGTTAAATGCCGAGACAGCGGTTTGGGGAACAGTCCCGTCGCCCCCCGGTCCGAGGTGTGGCGGTCGAGAGCTCCTGCGTTTGGACTTCTCCTTCTTTCCCATTTTTGAACGCCAACCCATTCAAAATCATTGAATGTAGGCGCAAGGACGGCGAGGCGATCCATCCCCAGGCCTCCTCCTCCTCCTCCTCTTCTTCGTTCCTCTTGTTGTTTCGGAGGTGAGGCTCCTCCACGTCGCTCTCTGACCTTGCCCCGGTTTCCAGGGCGGAATTACAAAGCGGGGAGCGGCTGGAGCTCTGCGCGGCAATTAATTGCCGCGCTTATTCGTGATGCGAACGGTGGATATTACATCTGCAGCAGATATTAAATTAGTGGATGTCTCAGGACGTGCGGCGGCGAGGCCAACTTGAAAAAAAAAAAGGAGAGAGAGAAAAAAAAAAAGGGGGGATGGAAATGAACCTCTATTAACAAGCATTGATTCCTTTGTAATATAACAACCACCACCTCTGTTTAACTGGGGCCTCCATGTTAATCGAGAGTCGGCGCAGGGGGCTGTAACTTTTCGGGGGGAGGCAACGTCCATCACTCTGAGAAACCCAAAAAGCTGGCCTGGGAACTGTATTGGACCCGTCTTCATTTGTCCCCGCCGGTTAAATATTTCCTTCCAATTATCAGCCGCAATCCTAATTAAGCGGTTCCCTGCATGTGGTGTTACGCGCCCTTTTCAGACGTGCACCCCTGGTTGTGACGGGGACCGGCTCATGTCTCAAAGGGGAAGTTAAAACGGGGAAACATCTCACCATGGCAACAATGAAAGCACTTTACGGATGAGGCAGAGCGCGGTACGGTGCGCGTCGGCTGATGCTGCATTACCGAGAGTGAACACCGCAGAAAATGTTAAAGTTGTTTTAGACACTTTATTCTGCCGTTGTCGCCCGGATCGTGTCACTTTGTGCACCGCACGTCGCTATGTGTTTTCACAGCTCTTAACGTTGTTATCTCTCAACGCTGAGATGAAGTGATAGGCCCGCGCGCTAAGAAAATGCCGCACACACGCCTTGGATGCAGAAACGTTTTGTCAGGTTTGGAATGCTGAATATTTAATAATGGTGTATCTATGGTGCATCAGTGGTACGACTGTGTCCTCATATGAGATCTCAGAACAGCTCATATAGGAGGTTTGTGTCAGTCGTGTTGTCATGGCTACCATCCTAATCAGTATTAGACCTGCATAAAGATGTTATATGTCATTATACTGTATATACTGTACATATATAAAGCCTATATGACATCATTAGGGAGGGAAAAGTTCTCTCATGCCTCCCGCCAGTTCCTCATACATGCTATATGCAGCCTACCCACATAGGGATCAAAAACCCTGCTCATGCATTTTAATTAGCTCTGCATTATTAAACGGGAAAATGAAAAACAAAATAAAAATAAACTGTGTCGTTTGGTGTACTCACAACAAAATTCATTATTCGAAAAATCCCTATTGGGCCCTTCTGGCTGAGATCACTTGTCAGTGTTTTACAAGGAAATGTTGGACCCCCATCTTTGGTCACCAACTGGGCTCAACCAAGAAACCTGCTCCGCGTAACACAGTTCTATACGAAATCACGGGATCACACTCAAGCACCATGCACAGTATGCATGGAAAACACTACATTGGTGTAAAACATAGTGCTAACATGTTACCACACACACACGTGCGCGCGCACACACACACACACACACACACACACACACACACACACACACACACACACACACACACACACACACACACACACACACACACACACACACACACACACACAAACTCTACAACTGCAACCTGCAATACCCTGTAAAAACACTGCAATTTCTTGTAAATATTCTTGTCCATATTATTGTATACATTTTTATCAATTCATGTATTTGTTCTGCACAGAAATATTCAAACTGCAAACTGCTTCAACCATGCTGAGAGTACTGAGCCCCAGCCATTGCCTTTTCACTGTATGTTTTTTTGTGAATACAGCCCACTCTGTATATTCTGTGAGATTTTGTTAAAGCCTTTTTTTTTTCCCCCGCTTGTTAAGCTTGTTTTTTTTGAAGCACAACCAATAACACACCAAACTCGCAAATAACCAGAATCACATTCATATTCTCAAGGCTTATCGGTAAGTACGTATGATTCCGTGTATGCAAAGGGGGCTCACTCGACCACCATCATCATCATCATCATCATCATCCTCATCATCCTCATCATCATCATCATCATCATCACTGATGATACAGGCACTACTATCCTCACACAAAGGGGAGTTTCCAAGTTACATTTACAACAATAAACTATGACGATGCCCCAAACCATCAATAATACCTGAACATTAAAACCCCATCAGCAGTATGTATGTATGTATGTATGTATTTTACCTCTGCTCATAATCACATCACATGTTTTTTTTTTTATGTTATTTTTACAAGTCACAGCCTTTCTAATACATTCCTGTGCTGTGCATTTCTAAGCGTGCGTGCACGGTTTACCTCTGCGTTACATTACATTCAAATCAGTCAACTTTTGCCCTTTTGAGGACAAAAGGCGTGATCGGAGCGGCGTCGTTTCTTGGAGATCGAACCAGCAACTTCGCATCTGGCGCGTGTTCACCAGATGCGTCAGCGTTCGAAATTAAACTGCATTTCGCCCTTTTTGACGCGTCTCGTCCACGTATGAACGCGGAAAGTCCACGGATCACCGGCACGGCACAGAACGAAACGGGAAATGTGACACATAATTCGGCTACTGAAAAAAAAAAAACCCCAAAAAACAAACAAACAAACAAACAACAACAACAACAACAACAAAAAGAATCCCACATCACAGCATATCAGCGGCTCGACCCCCAGACACACGGATCATAACGAGGAACTCACCCAGAAACAAAGAGCGCAACGTCGCAGACATCATGGAGATCCCATGCACGGAGCCGGACGCAGGGAGCTCACACTGGATTCACACGCACCGGGGAGGGACACGGGGGACGAAAGTCTTCTCCATGCAGCATCCTATCCCGGTAGCGTCCTTTCCATCCCAGCAGCTCGGGTGGAAGTTGCAGTGCCTGGCCGTGTCGTGCTGCTGCTGCTGCTGCTGCCGCTGCTGCCGCTGCTGCTGCCGCCGCTGGTGCCGCCGCCGCTGCTGCTGCTGGTGGTGGTGGTGCTGGGACTGGGAGTCTCAGGTTCCTCCTCTCCTCCTCCACCCAGACACGGGGAGGGAGGAGGAGGAGGAGGAGGAGGAGGAGGAGGAGGAGGAGGGCGGCTGCTGGATGCAGAAAGATGGAGACCTCTAGAGTCTGAACTTCTCCAGCAGCAGCAGCATTCCACAGGGCTTCCAGCATCTCCCAATGGTGTAAATAATTTAAAAAAATATATACAGTTTATTCAGTATTTAAAAAATATATTTACATAAAAAAGACACATATGTATTATTATTATTATTATTATTATTATTATTATTATTATTATTATTATTATTATTATTATTATTATTATTGTCTTAAAAAAGTATAATCTATTCTAATGTGTAATTTATAAATAATCTAATTTAATATAACCTAATCTGGCTATACTGTAAGTTAGGGAGAAAAACATGTCACTATTGACCAAATTAGTAATCATTGCACATTCTCAAATAAAATAATTGTGAAGTTTAACGTTAGTTCAGCTATAAACTATTGTACTTACTTTAGAATAACTGTCACCTGCCCATATTGAGCTCTCAACTTTGCCGAGTGCCACCCCCTGTTAATTTTGAGGATTAGATGTATTGTTTCTATTTCTTTCTTGACTTGCACTGTTTTTCTGCTGTAACACCTGTGTTTTAATTGTTACGGATTGATAAAGTCTTATCTGATTCATCTTACCCTACCTATCTTTTCTCTCTAATCAATTTAGCCGGGGGAGGTGCCTTTTTTTTTCAAAACTGCCTTTGCTCTGAAAGTATTTTCAGGTTGTAGAATATGTAAAGGTAGAGCGGCCCAGTTTGGAAAAAACAAACAATGCGAGTGGCTGCTGATGGCTGCTCTTAAGACCTCGAGGCACATTAATCCCCTCCTTCCCGTCTCAACAATCTACAGAAATAACAAAAGGGCTTCAGGGGCTCATTGCTGGGCACCAGCACCCCCCTCCCCTCCGCTCCGCCCCCCCCCCCCCCTCTCTCTCTCCTTCTCTGAAGTAGCCTCTTCAGCACCAGCCCCCCATTTCTTTCCGTTCCAATAACTAGATGGCTTGAAACAATGCCTTACAAGTGTACACACACACACACACACACACACACACACACACACACAGGCACGCACGCACGCACACACACTCAGAGGAGATAAAGGGAGAGGCAAAGAGAGAGAAACACACACACACACACACACTCTTAGATTCCTCTGAATGGTTCCAGGAGGGACATGGAGAGAAGTGATGTGTTCTTCTCTCCTGTCTCCACCTCTTCTGTTCTGGGTGGTGGTGGTGGTGGCTCCTTAATTTATCGCTGCACTCTGACTCTGTTCTCCTCCTATTCGTCTGCTGCACTGTCTAATTAAAGGTTCATGATCTCACCTCAACAAAGAACAAATTCAAGTCGCATTGAAGTACAGATGACTGCACGAGCAAGAAAACAGGAATCTTGTTGCATGATAGACGGTATAAAGTAAAACCAATGCCAAAAATTAGGCTTGAGGATTTATTCGGGTTCTTGGGAGCAGCAAAGGAAAAGCTTTAGGAGACTCAGTTCAGTTGTACCACAATTTTCTCAACACAACAAACAACAAAATAATACGATATTATTGATGGATTGCACAATCACCCATTTATTGCACATGTGCTCAACTGTCCCCCATGGTCAGTCCCAGCAGGTTGTAGACTTCAAAATAGGGAAGGGTGGTCTAAAACAATGGTCCACAGCAACTGGACGGATGGACTGGATGGCTTTTCACCAAAACTAAACACAAAGGGGTCCGTTACGGTCATCCCTTTGAATCAAATAAGACACTTACACTTACAACACAATGTAATCCATAAGCAAAATGGCAGCACCAGTTGGACCGCGGGGGTAGATTCGGTGTGGGGAGTAATGGCTCGGCACCGGGGGCAGCCATCTTGCACGGGAGCGGGTGGCGGCTGCGGATGGCAACCTGTCCTGTGTGTGCGGCAGCTTGGCCTTGGTGCATGATATAGCACCCCAATGCAGATGGCCCCGCAGATGGTTGATATTTATACCATGGGCCCTGAAAAGTCACCAGTGTGGAAACGGCTCTTTCTCCCTGATTAGTTTCACATCACATCACTTCACACACACACACACACACACACACACACACATACACACACACACGCACACACACATACACTCCTCTGTGATGCCGAAAACCACATGACATAGAGGAACAAATGTATTGTTGTTAAATAATTTCCTTTTCGCAGGGCTGACGCCCCCATTCCCTTGCTGGGGGGACGGGGGTGGCGGCGGTGGTGATGGTGATGTCTTGAGACTTTTTTTTTTTTTTGCCGCATCAAAATGTAATCCTCTTAAGTGCAAGGCCTATGATTTTTTTAACAAACTTCCAGACGCAACACAGCTTGCATTTTAGCTGCGAGCACTCGTGACTTATGCACCTTAAGTGGGTCTGCAATTTAAATGGGAGAGCTGGGGGACGCACCCTGGATCCGGGTGGCGAGGAGGGAGCGGCCATTTGTGGGGAAACAAAAAAAGCGGCGGCGTCCTTGTCTTCTCTATCATCGTCCGTCCATCCGTCCCTCTGTCCATCCCTCCATCCGTCCATCCATCCATCCATCCGTCCATCCATCCCCCGTAAGCTGGAACAGCTGTACCTCCCTGGCCGTGTCATTTTGCCGGGGCAGGCAGGGGCACCGGAATAGAGGGGACACCGGGATTTTTTTGTCCCCTCTCTTTCAGGTATTACGGTAATAGAATGTTGACGACAGTGGCGTCGTTAGGGGTGGGTGTCCGAGGCTTCAGCCCCGAATGTTTCATAAATAGCCTGGATCTCTAACACGTCAGCGATAGGGCGCCTGTGAGCGGCGTGCCAAAACAGTGTGTTTTTATTTTAGAAGTAAGTGCTTTTATTTTACTCCGTTTCGTTATGGTATGAAACAAGCACCGTGCGTGATGGGGACATGTTCTCAATCGCCCCGCCGCCCCACTACATGGTACAATCCGGCACCCATGTGCCGTGGTGTTGGAATCCCCAGTGGTCCACCCGCTTCCTCTTTCCTCCTCTGACCCCCAAGGGGACAGGACGGAAAGTGGAGAGTTAAAAGGATTCTTGAGTAACAATGTGGGGGAAAAGGCAGACCTCTTTTGTTTCTTCTTTGTTTGCTCTCTCTATTTTTAGCGACCGCTGGGATCCTCGGCCCGTCAGTGTTTCGCTGCTCGCGGATCCTTTATAATTTAATGAGGAGGGGGTGGGGTTGGTTGGGGGGGGGGCAGTCCTGGGAGATTGATGCCCGGCGTCTTAAGGTTCGGCGTGGGCCACTCGGCGTATTGATCCAAAAGGGATGTTTATGTTTATGGGTCAGTAAAGCTATACCTCTACCTCCCTCAACTTCTCATCATGGTGAACGTTCAAAATTCCCCTCTCTGTTCTTTTTCAAATGATATGAATCCATTCATCTGTTGCTCATTATTTTGGTCCATCTGCTATGAGCCGGTCTAAAGCGATGATATGATGTAGGATTAGAGTAACGATGGAAATCAAGAGACTCTGCGCTCTTTATGCTGCTTGTCTCTACATCTACTGTATAAATTAGTATAAATTAGCACCTCGCACCAACAAACAATCCATTTTGATCCAACGCAAATGGATGACTACAATAATCTGATGAAATTACACGAAAATGTGAATGAATGACTCAATACACTCAAAAACAAGAGTAAACAAGTAAACAAAAGTAAGAGCCATGCATCTGTTGGAGTACAATGAGGGTAAAATCAAGTTAAATTCTAATTAAATTAAATACATTACTTTTATTTTTTTATGTATATACATTTTTTTTTTTCAAACAATAGGTATTGTTTTGTTGGGAAAAGTAACTGACTGGATTGTAACATGCTCCATTTCAGGATTTACCAAATTAAAAGAAATTCATTTTTTCTTAACGTTGGCCTTGATTGTACAGAAAAATGATAGGGGATACAGGTAAATGTCATATTTTTTCTCTACTTAAATATAAATAAGTTCATCATCAGATGCGAAAACATACAAAGAAATAAGTCCATGAACACATGAACAAACAAATAAATACGTTCAAGAGTTTTCTTTTGACCTATACCTTAGACCGG
This sequence comes from Zeus faber, assembly GCF_960531495.2. Taxonomy (NCBI): domain Eukaryota; kingdom Metazoa; phylum Chordata; class Actinopteri; order Zeiformes; family Zeidae; genus Zeus; species Zeus faber. Next base: position 10,530,773 of record NC_137197.1, read on the forward strand.
AATTTTGCATGTGTGAAAATATCAAAAATCAAAAGATACAGAACTCACGGTGAATTGAAACCTTCACTGAGGCCCCGTCCACACCTGTTTTTATAGTGGATGTGTTTAGTATTGATTATTTGTTACAGCGGTGTATATCAATACACCGCCATGCGGACGCGTATAAATACACTGCTCACAATAGTTCTCAATCCACCTCTCAGTCTGCGGTCCAAAGTACGCCGTGCTGTGTTGTTGTCGTATTCCCCGCTCAGGAAGAAGACCATCAATGCGCATGCACCGATCTTCTCTGGTGTTTGCCACCTGGCATGCTTATGTCAGCGTTTTCAATCCGTTTTGCGCTGCCATGTGGACGGAGATATTTTCACAATCACCATCGGTGTGGACGGGAATTTTTTGGGGGGGAAAACGGAGGGAGAAAAAAATATGCATTTAAAAATACCCGTATACTTTTGGACGAGGCCTGAGCCCCCCTCCTGTCCCTCTCCACCCTAAGGAACTCCTCTACTTAGCGGGGTCTTTTTTGCAACATCGGGAACCTGCTCATCATGAAAACTAACTGCAAAACCCGACCCCCTTGCCCACTCTCCTTTTTAAAGTCGGAGTGGCTGAACCTATCCATCCATCCACCTTCTCTACCTGCTGTTCATATATTCACTCCAACCTACGGGGCAATGCGCGTCCTTGAAGGTCGGAGAAAAAAACCCTGCAGGAAACCCCACGTGTCCACTGGGGAGAACACGGAAACCCCGCGTGGACGTTCAACATCCCGAGACAAGATTGGAGCCCTGGTGCTCTGGGAATGCCAGTTCGACAGCACTAACCCACTGCACCACCGGCGCTGCGACGCCTTGCCCGGCAAACGCAAAATGAGCAAACAGCCTCTGTGTACGTAATAAGAGCGTTTGAGGAGCATCTGCCACTGATTGGAAGCTTAGGATGCTATACGGAACCAAATGAATTAGCTGATTAGCATCGGATTTCAACGCAAATTGAATGCCTCCCCTGGCATTGATCGCTCCGTCTTGGAACGCTCTGTTGACAGGGCGCTCACTGGACGGCTCGCTAAACAAACAGCTAGATACAAAGAGGGTTTATGGAACGGAGAAAGCAATTAAGAGGTAAAGGCGCGAGCTTGATATGCGGTTTCTACGGACCGAAACTTTTCCTTTGCCTCTGGAAACCGGTGCATTGCTCAAGAACAAGGAGGGGGCGGAGAGCTTGCCAGGAGCTTTATGGGAAACAGTCCAAAATGGGTTGGGTGGCGGCGGCCAAAGGGCTGCGCATGGGTTGGGGTCGTCACGTTCCTCGACTTTAAAATCACAGGACTTTTCAGAATCCCCCACGACCGCCGATAATCTGCCCACTGTGGGGAAACCGAAATGTGCGGCATGTAAGCACTCTGTGCTCTCTCTCATCAGAAATCCCAGTCAAACAGTGAAAGGATGGAGAGTCCTTCAGGGTGAACTTTCTCTTTGTCTGCCAGGAAAAAAAAAAACCCCAAATGTCAACGCTATCCAACTGGGGGGGCACTTCACTGTCAGCCAGCCAGGCACTCCATGTCAAGTACTCAAATATTCATAAAGTGTGGTTTGGAGAGGATAATTCGGTTTCCGAGGGGACTTTATTTCAGGTTGATAAAAGCAGCTGAGCGATTTCGGCCACAATGGCTCAGTCAATGTTTCTGCTTTCCACGAGATCCGTCGTTCTATTTTTCGTGCTAATGCCTGACATCGTCCGAGTTCACCTCATTTTATTGCAGAGGCAGGGACTATTATGTGCCATCCCTTGCACTTATTCAGATCACAACAGCTCTGCCTTTCTGCTCGTCAGCGTTGGTGAAATATAAAAAAAAATATATATATATATATATATATATATATTTTTTTTTTTTTTTTTAATTTAAATTTTTTTGGGGGCTGAGGCCGATTCAAAAAGTGTGTCTTCCTTTCAAACATGGACGTTGATGGACGTTAAGGTTCAACAAGAGCACAGGACCAACAAGGTGGACTTCTCTTTTTCAAACGAAACAACAATTTCTCAGTCAGTCCTCATAAGATAAGTAAAAATCTTGTAGAATTTAAATAGTAGATGCAGTATAGATAAATAACCATCTTCTCTCTCAAAGACCAGATGACTCTCTCTCTCTCTCTCTCTCTCTCTCTCTCTCTATCTCCATTTTCCTAAAGTTTGACGGATCAAAGAAAATTGGTGCTGATACTTACAATGTGTATGAGTAAAAGTAAGCAATATATAGGCCGTTATAAATTTTCCTTTTGTAGAATGGGGAAACTCGAGGAGAGCATGAGAGCATGTCCCGCAATTAAGTATCTTTATATCTCCCCTTTAATTCGACAGTAAAACCATGGGGATCGATGCCTCGGTATAAGTACCTGTAAATTTTAAAAGTTAAATAAAATTGAGTTCAAAATCATCAAAATGTCACCAGCTCAAATAGATACTGAGCCATAATTCTGATCATATCTGTATTAACATGGGGAGAGATGCTCTCCATGCACTTAAAAGGCACGGAACCTACTAGTTAGTAAATCCCACGCACAACCGCATGTCCGCAAAGCCAATACTTTGGAAAAGGGCAATACTTTA
>NC_137197.1:10538379-10608379 GCF_960531495.2 Zeus faber
GCCAACGAGGCGGCGTCTACCACCTCGGTACCTCCTTCTCTCTCTGTCTCTCTCCTACTTCTTCTCCATTGTCTTCAGAAGTAATGGTCCCCGAATGTGACGAGCTTTACGATTCCAGTGGGGCAGTCGCAGCTCGGGGGAAATAAATGGGCGCAGAAGTGACCAGCCCACCGACCAGACACCTCTACTCAGGGCTTAGACAATATACTGCTAATCAAGCAACGGAAATGGAAAATGCATTTAATGCAGATATACAGTATGCATTTAAAACAGAATCAATACAATAATCAATCAAATATAAATAATAATAATTTAATAAATGTATAGATAAATAATTATTATTGTTATAAATAATAATGATGATAATGATAATAATAATAATAATAATAATAATATCAATATTTGGATATGAGCCTAGCTATTATCTGGAATTTGGAAAGCAACAACAACAACAACAACAATAATAATAATAATAACAAGAATTATAGTAACAAACAACAAACAATAATAATAATAATAATAATAATAATAATAATAATAATGATGAAATGCATTTTTCATACATTCATCAACATTTTCATACAAAATGCAGCTCTCATGAAACTATATAGTGATATAGTTATATGGTGTCTTTAAAGCTGCATTACAGTAAAGAGAGAAAAATATTGAAAAATATTGGGACATTCCATTTAAAGTCAATACCAGGCGCAGGGTTATAACGATCGAGGGGGTACAGAGCAGAACGTGACCATCATGCACAGCTTCAAGTTCCGTGGCGGTGCTCGCATCCCACCTGCGGTTGCCATGACGACGTAGTTAACCTCCGTCGCCGGAGCACGGGCGGTTGAGTGCCCCTCCAACAGAACATGCAGATCAGAAAACACCACATGGACGCCATAATTATCATACCTGTCACATCGACACCGGGAATAACTCAGTGGATGCAGAACCGCTCTCCCAGATGACCACGGCGGGTGGAGAGAGTGGGCCAGGATGGAGCGTCCCCACTCCCCCCTCACCACTCCATTCTCACATTGACAGGCAGGTAATTGGATATTTTTTAGGGAGCCGGGGGGTGAGGGGGGGGGGGGGGGGCTATCATGTCTTTCTCGCTCTCTACAAGAAAAAGAAAAGAAAAAAGCCCTGTGAACAATATGATCAAGGCAATCAAGAGATTATGTGATGTGATGATTTCTCAAGTCGCTGATTACACTCTGCCCTCTGAGAGACGGAGAGAGAGAGAGGGGGGGGGGGGGGTTGAGGGGTTGAGGAGGGGATGAGGCAAGGAAGATTATCTCAGCGGCTCTGCCCCCCCCCCCGCTCTCTCTCCATCTCTCTCTCTCTCTCGGCCGGGGTGGGGGGGGGGGGGTCAAAGAGAGAGAACAGAGGGATGGGCCAACAGAGGAAGAAGAAGTGAGTTGTACGTCTGGGGGCGAAGAGATAGAGAGAGGGAGGAAGTGAGAGAGAGAGAGGGAGGCAGGGAGGGAGGGAGGGAGGGAGGGAGGGGGGAAATGATATTCAAACAAAACTAAGGAGACAAATGTTTGAGCAGAGGGAGATGGAGAGAGAGAAAAAAAACAAAACAAAAAAAAAAACGCTCCATTCACTCGCCGGTGGCGGAGGTGAGTTGAGGAAAAAGAACTCTCCTAATAATAGCAGGCGCGGCACGTGCACCGGCACACGTGCGTGCTTTCGTTTTGCATTCTCGGGGGCCATGAAAAGGCGGAGGCCCGTGCGACGTTGCACCGAATGGAAAAAAAGCCCGTGATGGGCAAGGTTATCGGTGAGGTCGGTCACCAGGGGGCCGAGGGGACACCAGGGGGGGGACGCCGGAAAGGACGTAGATAGAGAACCATACAGAGCACGTGCAATCCAGCAAAAATGATGAAGAGAGAGAAAAACAAAAACAAAAAACAGCCCCAACCCCCCCTCCGCTGCCCGCCTGCATTTCCCTTTGCCTTACACAACGTTTCCACTAATAATAGCATAATAGACGGTGGGGAGGGGATGGGGCGCAGGCCGAAGCGCCCCGAGCAAAGATGCTCTCGCTCACACCGGTTTCCTCCCTCCCTCCCTCAATCCCTCCCTCCCTCCGCAGACACTGTATAATTTCCAGCGGAGCCTTGGCAGCCGCGACAAGTCAAGTCCCGGAGACATGTGAGGCTGAGGAGGCGGAGATGGATCTACAGTATATTGCTTATTTGTCCACGGCAAACAGGAATCTCTCTCTCTCTCTCTCTCTCTCTCTCGGCCCGCCGTGTCATAGAACACACACACACACGCACACCCACACACACGCACACACAGACACACAAACACACACACACACACACGCACACACACACATACTGTGAGTGTTCACCTTGAGCCTGTTTGGATCGGACGCCTGCGTCTCGGCGGGAGGGGTCAAAGCTCCGGGAGACGTGTGCGTGGTGCATGCGGTCGGCCTTCCCAACGCCGACCGCCGCGATCACACCCGCCTCCCTGCGCGCCGCGGCGCATTCGAGCCGACAGGGGCGGAGAGGGAAGAGTCCACCCACGCGTGATGGATGCTCCCCCCTCCCCCCGCACCTCTATTTCACCAGCCACCTTTTCCCCACCTGCTCCAACGAGACATAGCCCCTTTAAATGAATCCAACCTCTAGTTTGCAGGAAACCCCTCGTTTCCGGTGGCTTCACCGTTAGACTTGCAGGCGAATCTCCAGCGCCGAGATGAACTCGTTCCCGGAGATTCATATATGTTTTTTTTAAATATCTGACCACTGTTGCGGAATCTCCTCTGTCACATGCTGTTTGCGATCGGTGAGCACACAGGGCGCGCTCTGCACCGGCTCGCCGAACAGCCGCGGATATATCGGGAACATCGCGCGGACGCGGGTCGTGCTTGAAGGAGCACACTTTTTCTGCTTCCTTCCCGGCTGAACCTGAGGGATGCTCGCTGAACTGAGAGCGACGAGCGACTCTTCCGTGATTCCGTGAAAACAATTTATTCCGAGGGCGACGGGAACAAAACAAAGGCGAGAACCCCCCACCCCCCACCCCCCCTGACGAAGGATGGAGGAGCCCGCCGCCACCTTCGCCTGGAAAAACACACCGGGCCAGGGATTTGTTAACCCTCATGAATATATTACATTCCGACACGGCCGGTGAAATTCAGAGCAGAGCGGCGAAACAAAACAAAACAAAGCAAAATAAGGAAATGAAGGCAGTCGCCGATGATATATTTTCTAATTTGCTATTTTTCCGTGGCCAATGTCAAAGCGACAGTGTTTCATCTCCACAGGTGTGGAATGGATGGAGCCATTTACCATTTTGCCATTTTTCCATTTTGAGGAAACAGCAATCGGTTCACATTTATTTGGAACAATGTTTCCATCAAAATGTCTGAAAGCAGTTATCGCTTAACTGCAATGAATAGAAATGTCTTCCCCAGAGGAGCACAGGTCATCGAGAAGACTTCCTGACACGACAACAGTGAAATGACTCGTGGGCTGATCTACATATGAACAATAATGTATTTGCTACACTCATTTGGGTTTGTACAGAGCATCCCACATATCGCCTTCAATTATAAATGTGACTTTGTTATGTTATGGAGTTTGTCTTCACTACAAATTTGCTTCCCATTCATTTTGTTCCACTCCCCAAAGTGACTAATTCATCCACAGAGATCCAGAACTGCAGCCCTTTGCAATTCCTAAAGGCCAATAAAAAATCAGGGACCTAATTGGATTATTTTTCCAAGGGGCTCAGAATGGTGGCGAACTTTTAACAGCTTTGTCAAACACAGTAAACCAGGAAAATGAGTCAAGTGGGAATCTGATGCGGAAATTCTAAAGTAATTGAAATTAAAATTACTTTTGATAAATAACTAAAAGAAAAAGTCCACAAAAAAAAAACCACAACAACGCAGGTTGAAGAGTAGACACAGCCGGTCCATTGAAACGCTGCAAGACACCTTGAAGCCGGTTTTGCTTGTAACCGGCTGTTGTCATGGTAACGCATTACTGCCACAATACTTCGTTCCCACAACATCCCCCGTCACATAACATTATGTCGGGGGCTGCTCTCACCAAATCAGATTTCATGTTGCACTTTGGCGAATGCATATCCAAGACGTGGCATCTCGTACGTTGCCCGTCTTCTGAACTCTTCATCACTTTACAGGACTTATGCACAGATTGAAAAAAACATTTTGGTGACATAGTTGGTCCCGCAACTATGTTATTGCAAAATTATGATTTGGTTTGGCGGATTTGCAATGGGTTTTCTATCCATTGGAACGGCCGTCTAGTGGTGATGTAAGGTATTGCAAGCGTGCAGTCGGTTTCGATGATGGAAAAATGATCATCTCACAGGTTCAAATGAAAAACGCATTTGGTGGATGGATGCACTTCAATTTCAATATCCATGTAGATTAAACAAATGAGGTAAAAAAAAAAAAAGAGAAGGAGAAGGAAGAAACAAAAAACAACAATCTCTTCATCAATGAGTTTAACTTCAGGCCGCTCAAATGCAGATGGGCTCTGGTGGCGAAGCGCTCTGTCCTGTTGGATAGCGCATTATCGTGTCTGAGTTGAGAAACAACAACAACAACAACAATAACAACAATAACAACAAACCCGATCCCCACGTTGTCTCTTTTCAAAATGCAAATCGTGCAAAGCCCCGGCTGAATCCATTGTAGCTCGCAGACATTGGCCAAAGGGGCAGATGTTTAAAAATAACACCTTGCTTGAGTCCTGACCCAAATTTGCCGCGAGAAAAAAACCCCAAAAAAACAAAAACTCCCCCGGAAAGACCAGATACTGACGGTGCCGCGCGGGAGCGAGACGCCAAATCTCATTTCTATTTTAGTCACACTTGGCTGATGCCGCCGGCGTTAATGTATTGACATTATTTCCAGACGAGGGGGAGAAGACGCGAGCTGCGGCGGAGCAGATGCGCGGGGTTGTTAAAAAAAAAAAAGTGGTTCAACTAAAGATGAAAGATTCAAGCGAGTTTTAAAAGACGTCATTCAACACCCGGATTGTTTTTATGATATTATGATGTGATTTTACGCCACTTTGCGCGGGGAATGAGGCAGATGACAGCCGACTTAGGCCCCGTCCACATCTTGTAAACAAAGGATTTCCTCTGCGTTTCGGCCTCCTGTCCACAAGAAAACTGAGTGTTAGGAGACTGGAAATGGAGGTCTTGGAAAAAGCCTTCCGGGGGGGGAAGGGATTTTTCAAAACTTGGTTATTCCGTGTAAAGTAAAACGGAGCCTCGTCGGGAACCTCCGAGCGATGGCCGTCAGTTTATTTTACGCGTGGTCAGTGTTGTTTGATTTAATCACATGTTTTTAAGTATTGTCAAGTCAAGTCACACTTTATTTATAAAGCGCATTTCATACCAGGGCAACACAAGGCACTTTACAAAGAAATACAATCAAACAAAGAACATACTTGTCAGCTGGTCATTTCAAAAGAATGCCCCTGAAACACCAACAACAACAAAAGCAGCAGCAACAACAACAAAAACCACAACAAAAACAGCAGCAAAAGCAACTACAACCACAGTAGCAACAACAGCAACAGCAGCAACATCAACACCAGCAGCAAAAACAACAAAAACAATAGAAAAAAACAACCAATACAGCAGCAACAGCAGCAGCAATGACAGAAACAACATCAACAGCAGCAGCAACAACAGAAACAGCAACAACAGCAGCAGCAGCAGCAGCAATAGCAGCAGCTACAGAAACAACAACAATAGCAGCAGCAACAACAGCAGCAACAAAAACAGCAGCAGCAACAACAGTAGCAACAAAACTAGCAGCAGCAGCAACAACAGCAGCAGCAGCAGCAACAACAACAGAAACAACAGCTGAAACAGCAGCAGCACAAAAACAACAGAAAAACAACAGAAACAGCAGCAACAGCAGCAACAGAAACAAGAACAGAAACAGAAACAACATAAACAGGAGAAACAATTACAGCACAAACAACAGAAACAACGACAGCAACAGGAACAACAACAACAACAGCAGCAGTAACAGAAACAACAAGCAGCAACAACAGCAGCAACAACAGCAGGAACAACGAGCGCTGGCCAAGCCAAAGTAATGTAAGAAGAAGAAGCTCAATGCACAGGCTCCTCACGTTCTTTTTTGGTGTTCGACATCAAGTTGTATGACATCGCCCCCTACTGAATTTTCCATTTAAACGGAGGGGGAGAAAAATCTGTTATGAGAAATATCCATATCCATGCCAACGTGGCCTTAATTAGAGGGCCCACCCCCTAACACGTGTCTGAGACTCGTCAATGGAGACGCGGATCAATGGAGGTGGTAAATCTTGACCTCTCTATTATCCCTTTGAATCACCCCTTTATGCCATCTTCCCCGCTCACCATTGTCATAGTCACTTCCTTCCTTCCTTCCCTAATGAACACTGGACTTTGAATTAAATTAAATTAAATTAAATTAAATTAAATTTAATTTAATTTAATCAAAAGCCTTGGGATCCTTACAAATCCAATGTGTAAACAATGTGAAATCCTTTAACCTGTAATACTTTTAAGCATATTTGCGTTTTACGCGCTGGCGGTATTTCGGGAGGTGTGAGGGGGGAGCTAAAAGGTTTTAGAGGGAAAAAATCCCCGAGGTTTCACTCCACCGCTGTTGTTTTGGTCTCAATGTCAAGCTGATGCTGAATGAATTCTGACAAAGAACTACATAAAAAAAAAACCCTCACGATTTCAAAGCTGGTGGGAAATGTTCTCCCTCTGTTGGGATGTTCTTCCGATCTCTCTCTCTCTCTCTCTCTCTCTCTCTCTCTCTCTCTCTCTCTCTCTCGCTCTCTCTCTCTCTCTTGCCGGCTTGAAAAAGGGAACAATCCTATCTCAGATTTCCACAAGTTTCACATCCTCCATGCGGCTGATAGCTGAACAGCTGATCTTTTTTTCTTTTATTTATATTTTTGCTCTGACTTCAGAGCGCGGGCGGAGGGATGGCCTACATAGTAAATCTCACCCAGTGCTTCTACACGCAGATAAATATTCTGATGTTATTTGGGACTTTTGACTTCCCCGTGCACATTTTGGGAGGATAAGATTAAATGTAGCGCAAGGAACAACATGATGTCGATGGGGGTGTGTCCGCAAACACTTCCCTGGCACTTTGGGTGAGTTTTGGGTAAAGTGGGACACAGATAAAATGAGTATTGTGCTTCGCTTTTACAATGTCAACCTTGTTCTTCATGCGATCATTTCAGCAGTTTAAGAACTCACCCACTACTTCATGGACTGTTTAAGGATTACCGACGTACATAAAACCAAGAGACAACCAAGTAACAGCATTGATTTCACGAGCAATCAAGAACATTTATTTTTTCATTTTTTTATTCAAAACTAATTTCTCAAGTTTCTCTTTGTTTATAGAGTGAGAATACTGAATGTGTATAAATCCACTCATTGGATTCTATCATCCTTTCTAAGAAGAGAAGCGGAAGAGGGAGAGAAGGAGCGTATGAATACGCAATAGGAAAATATAAATACATTTCCCCCTAAATCAAAAATCCCATTTATTAAGAAGAATTAGAATGAGATTAATTAATTTGAATTGACACACTTTAAATAGGAACGAGAGAGAGAGCGAGAGAGAGAGAGAGAGAGAGAGAGAGAGAGAGAGAGAGAGAGAGAGAGAGAGAGAGAGAGAGAGAGAGAGGCTGACTTTTCAGGTTTCTTTATTTGCAGTAAGTCACAATTAGTCACAATTAGAGGCAAACAGGTCAATATTGAGGGGGTCACCTTGGACAGAGCACTGCACCTCACACACATTTGAAAGAGAGAGAGAGAGAGAGAGAGAGAGAGAGAGAGAGAGAGAGATAAAGAAGAGACAAGCAGAATCCCCCAGACAGAAACCCCATTAGACCACACCGAGTTGTAAGAAAACAACAATAAAACGATTTGACACATTGGAAAGAATCAACTAAAAACCAGAGCGAACTGAAATGCTGTTCGGCACTAAACAGAGAACACTCAGATCACCTGACCACTCTGACCGATCCAACGCGGAGGAGTTGGAGTCCAGACTGCAGAGAGACTTCACCCACTGCCCCTGCAACGGCACCGCGACGTCGGAGACATAATATGACCCACGGATCACAACCACCAAAAGCGCTCTGAAAACACAGCTAATCACCAGACACGTCCATATCTGCCGCGCGAAATACGGCAAGGTGCAAACACAGCAGCAAGGTTTGTGAGCTGCTGTGACCGGGAACGGGCGTGTCCAGTGGAATGCAAGCACCATGAAGAGTGTCCGTCACCTGCGTCTTCCTGCACTGACCCTTTGCACTGGTGGTTTTTGTGCATACACACAGCGCAAATATCTTTTATAACATTCATTCAAAATAAAAACATGTTGCAGTGTTTAAAGCATTCTCACTCATTTATATATTTTTAACTGCAAGTTAACTTTTTTATTTTTATTTTATTTTATTATATATATAATAAAATAAATTATATATATATATAGAGAGAGAGAGAGGCTGTCTATACAGCCTCCCCTCTTTCCCCCTCCCCCCCCCCCCCCTCTAGCCTCCCCTCTCTCCCACTGCAGTCTCCCCTCTCTCCCCCTTTCCCCCTCCCCCCCCCCCTCTAGCCTCCCCTCTCTCCCACTGCAGCCTCCCCTCTCTCTCCTGGAGCAGCCCCTCACTCCCCCTCTCTTTATCTCCCCTGCAGCCTCCCCTCTCTCTCCCCCTCACCCTCTCTCTCTCCCCTGCAGCCTCCCCTCTCTCGCCCTGTCCCTCTCTCTCTCCTGCAGCCCCCCCATCTCTACCCTGCAGCCTCCCTTTTCTCCCATCCTCTCTCGCCCTTCCCCCCTCTCTCTACCCTGCAGCCTCCCTTTTCTCCCATCACCTCTCCCCCTTCCCCCCTCTCTCTACCCTGCAGCATCCACTCTCTTTCCTGCAGCCTCCCTTTTCTCCCCCCTCTCTTGCCCTCCCCCCCTCCCCTGCAGCCTCCACTCTCTCCCCCTCTCCCTCTCTCTCTCCTGCAGCCTCTCCTCTCTCACCCACGTTCTCGCCCCCTCTCCCCCCTGCAGCCCCGTCTCTCTCCCCCACGCTCTCTCTCTCTCTCTCTCTCTCTCTCTCTCTCTCTCTCTGTCTCTCTCTCTCTCCCCCCTCCACTCAGAGTGCTGGTCCTGCCAGGTGGACTTGGCCTCCTTTCCTCCTTCCTGTTGCTCGTCTGCTCTATATAAAGCTCCAGTCTGCAGAGCGGCCGCCGGGGCTCCAGGCTGCTCCTCCGCAGGGCCCGAAACCTCACTTCCTGGCGGACGCACGCCACGCCACGCTTACACCGCCAAAGGGATGTAACTACTATTATGAACAGGACGATGGTTTGTACTTTTTTTTATTTGACTGATCTACAGGTGATAACAAACTCCTTTAGATGATCACCAACACATGGGCAAGGAACGTTTATTATTATAGCACATTTCATAGGCAAGGGCAATTCAAAATGCTTTACATAATATGAAACATTATATGAAAGGAAAAAGAGTAAAAGCGTAAAAATCTAAAAATGGATAAAACAAAAATACATAAAGAGGCCCACAAACAAAAACAAACAACACATCAATAAATATGAACACTCCATCTAAAAGATACCCTGAATCTGCCAAACAGTTATCTGTTTATTTTCAAAAAGCAATTTGAAGCAAGAATTATTAATTGTTATGCATGTCATTATGGGTCCCAACCGAGGATGCGCTGCCCCCTCAGGGGGTCTCCAGAGATCGCAGAGGCGATTGGACAACTTGAGGCCTTTTGGATTCTTAATGCTGAAATATTGGTTAAAAAAATTACATGAGTGTCGGAAAAATCTGTGATTGTGTGTTATCACAGTATGTATCGTAGGCCCTGAAAACCTTGCTCTCGACCAGGAACGTAGAACCATTTTGGATTAAAAAAAATGCACCGCTAATAAATACATGAAAAATAAATTAACAAATAAATACGAGGTCTCAGAGTGAATCAGGTTTGATTAAATTGAGCTGAATGATTGAAAAATTAGGCTTAGGTTAAAAAAAATACCAGAGTTCTCCGCTTATAATTTCAATTAATTATCCTGAAAAGCAATGTAAACAAAAAGGTGGGGGAAGGTCTGTTTTGGTGGGTTACGAAACTGAATCTGCATCTGTTAGCTGCTGGAAGTTAAGTTTACGTCAGTTGTTGAGTTACACAATCACTATTTCTCATTTAGATTTACCTAGTTTGTTTATTAGAACTGACAGTCTCAATTTAGAATTTTAACCCTAATAAACTAATAAATTAATAAAAATAATATATATATTTTTTTCTAATTTCATTTTAGTTAAGTCGTTTTTTGTTTTATTTTAATTGTCATTTATTAATTAATTTATTTGTTTGTTTATTTATTTTATCATATTTCTTTATTTCTTTATTTATTTAGTCTCTTTTTTATTAAATAAATTCTTCTAACTTTTACCACGTCTGCATTATTCCATCTCACGGATGCACTCATCTGGAATAATTCCCCGTTCACCGTTTGGCCGGCAGTAGGGAACGCTCCATCCTAACGCGGCGTGACCGCGCCCAACACATGTTTAGTCCTCTTCCTGCCGCACAAAGTATAAGTCTAAAAGGTCGCGGGAGGTCAGGCAAATGCGCCGCTCCATGTCTGTGGGGCATTGTAAATGTCAGTGTGACGGCAACTTTGCTTAACTGGCTAAGAGTCCACACGTCACTGGCATAATTACAGCTCATGGCGCGCCGAGCGGAATGGAAGTGACAACAAAGGAACAAGAGTCCCTGCCACTACTCGAAAGCCCGAAAACCAAAAACAGAGACGAGAGCAAACGGGGATACGGTTTTGTCACAAATTCACCTAACGTACGTAACGGGTGTCGTCTCGGTAACCGCCCACCGGGAAGACCCGGAGAAGTTCAGGATTCTTGTGATCTTGGAATTTCGCTCGTAGTCGGGGATAGCGGGATTGTTGCTTAATTCCTAATTGTGTCCTGATGCGGTCAACTGAGGAAATGGTTTTCTGGCTCATGCTTTTTCGCCGACCCGCACTGCGTCGGGATTTAGTCCGTGAAATGAATAAGCTCAGAGCGCTCAGAGGCAGGATGACGTCTGATGAACTGAGCGATGAGGAGGGGATGAGCGAGGAAGAGCCCTGACAAACACGTCTCACACATCAGCAATAAGGTTTTAATGGAGTTGATAAACGTCAGAGTTCACCATCTACCTCTTGGGAAAATATATACGAGGCAAAACTTTATTTCTAGCCAATAATTATTTGAGACCAAGGGAGGAATCGGGACGCTTTCCATGAAATATACGTAAAAATGGAAAGGTTAGATAAAGGAACGCGCAAAGAAACATAGACACGCATGGAAAACAAACCTCTATGTCGACATCTTTAAGTGGCCATGTCTTGGAACACAGGAAAGCGACCTCTAACCCCAGTGCGTCAAAGTTTTAAAGGTGTCTCATGATCTTTTTGACCTATCTTTGAAGGGGTGTTAGCTCACTGTAAGGACCTTGTTATTAGGTCGGCAGGGCTTTAGCCGTGCCATTCTGCGCCATCGAACCAAAAGAATTCAGCTTGTTACCTTTAAAATAAGTGGTAATCCGCCCGCTCGTCATGTGTTGGTCCCAGGATTCTATTTGAAAATGCGACATTATTTTTTCCGTCTTCGCTGTGAGATGGTTTATTTTCTCGGAAAGTTATGCATTCCTCTGATCTCTTGATTGATGTGTTTTTCTCGGTCGCTTGAGGTTCTCGCTTGTGCCCCGGTCAGTGAATTCTTGCTGGGAAAGGCGGACCCCGCCGCCAACAACGGAAACCGCAACTGGACGAGCACATACATCACGGAAATACACTGATCGGCTGCTTATTAAAAAGTGTCAGCTGAATAAATAGGGGATGAACATCAAATTATTTTTAACAACATACATGTTTTTAACAATATCATCTCATGGATTACCACTTTAAAGTGATTTATACTGAACTATCCAGTCAGTTTGATTTGGGTAATTCATTTATGTGGAAGTAAATACAAATTTCCGCCTGGGGAACATCAATTCCAGACTAAAGCTGTGGACTCTAAAAATAAATAGAATATTTATTCCAGCCAGCTATCAAGCCGCTGCATGCACCCGCTCCCATTGATCACTGGTCAGGTTCTGCAGCGAGCTGACTGGGAGCACATTCCTGGGAATAAAGAGATAACAGCACAGTCCACATCACTGTGCAGAGGAAGTCAAATAATTATTACTGTTTTCACATAGGAAATTAGACTCATTTATACCCAAAGGTTTGAGTAGTTTCACAGCAGTTGCTTTTATTTTAGGGCACTAACTGTAAATGAAGGAAAGCTCTTATCAACACCGGTTATTTTTTTCTGATGTACCGATGCAGTTAAGGGGCGAGTGTTATTGTTAAGCAAATGGTTACGTAAATGCATTCGTTTCCACTGGCTTTTCAATTTCAAATCGCCTTGAACGAGGCAAATTCCTTTTGCATAAGCACACTGAAAGGTTGAGCCATTGATCTTCATTTGCCTCTGAGTTGACAGGTGAGAGTTAGGATGAAGTAAGTGAAATGTCAGTGAAAATACAATAACAAAGTTGTATATACTGTTCTGACCGACAAGTTACGCTGTGAAGTTATACAGTCTATACATATAATTACATATATATACACATATGTATATATGTGTGTGTGTGTGTGTGTGTGTGTGTGTGTGTGTTTGTGTGTGTGTGTGTGTAGCCGTATACTTTTCCTTACCTATTTATTTCTGGGTTTTGGGATTGTCCAAGGCTCTAACGAAGACTCCTGGACTCGGTCTCCACGGCTCTAACCAGCGATAATACCGTTTTCGCACCAATTAAACCACATTTTTTTTTTTTTTAAAGGCTGTGTCATGGTTTCGGTGCGATTGTGAACAAAACATAAATATAAACATAAAAACATTAAAACTTAGGAAAAAAAAAAAAAAAGTATTTTGAGCTTTTCAAAATAATCGGATTGTTCGGCCGGTGGGGAGCGGGAGCAGATGGGTGTGGTGCCGGAGTGACCCCGGCGGGGAGCACGGGGGTTCTCCACTGTGCTTCCCGCAACCACAACATCTCACGGTCCTCCATGTGGAAGAAAAAGTCAATAACTTCTGATTTGAGTGTTTGGATTCGAAATGGGGATATGAAACGATGGAAGATTCACAGATATTTCTGTCCATTTGTAAACCAACGGTAAAGGGGCCAAAATGAGCGGGTCGACCCGGGTGCTGTTCACATCAGAGCTGATCGGAGGTGGAGCCGGTTAAAACCCATGTTTGACACGGGACTGACACCCAGGTTTTTCCTTTCCCAGTGATGACAAATGCCGGATGTGTTTTTGGTGCAGTGGTAAAGTGGTAAAAGTGAATTGTTTATCATTTCGCTGGGGACCCTGCGGAACAGCGACTGTAGTAGGACCCACTGGGGGCCCCCGGACCCCGGATTGGGAACCACCAATCTATACCTTTGTCTATAGTTGTAAACTCTAACAAAGACCTTCTTCCGGGAGAACACGGGGACAGGTTGAACCTTGCATAGTTTTTTTTTCCTACATGGCGTTCGTCTGCTTGCCGAGCTTGCCGTGTTCTCGCTCCCCTTTTGTTTCTGGTGGATTTGCAAATGATTCTCCTGTGAAGGCAAAACCGGGAGATAAATATTTGATGGGAGCGCAGCCGTCATACTTTGAAGTGTTTGCACGTCTCGGAGGGTTCACAGGAGGTCGCGTGTGTGTGCGTACGTGGGAGCACCAGGATCTGTGGGTTTTAGAATGGGAATGAACAAGCGCACACACACACGCACGCACAGACACACACACACACACTGAGAAAAATTTGATTGGACTCACTGGTTCCACTTAAAATGTTTGCTTTAATTTGTTAAACCCTTTTTTTTTTTCTCGTTGTTTTCAACATCAAATGTATTATTCATTTCTCAATTTTAGGTTGAAGGTTGAACTGGTTTTACAAATGAAAGCAACATTTTAAAGGAGATCGATAACAAAGAATCAATAAGGAGATTGTTTTAAATGGCGCTGCAATGGCGGCGCACCTCCCTCCCTCTCTCTCTCTCTCTCGCTCTCTCTCTCTTTCTCGCTCTCTCCGTCTTTCTCTCTCTCTCTCTCTCTCTCCTCCAACCTTGGCATGAACCCTCCACCTCCTACTACAGTACCACTGACTTCAGTTGCTTTGACAGAGTAATTGCGCTAACTATCCATTTGTTTTTGTCAGACACATTGATTGATAGATGAAGGTGATTAGCCGCTGACGTATTGTTCAAGGCACCTCTCAGAGTGGTGTCATGTGATAATGGGTTGTCGCCCTGGCAACGGACGACGCAAATCACGAGTGTTCCACATGTACTTTCACTCGAGCTCTATCTTTTTTCCCGTTCCATTTTCTGGAGCTACAGTTCTTAAAAATGGCAATCCATAGGGTCGCCTGTGTTGGCTGGATTACACAGAATTCGATTTGAAACAACACATTTCGTTTTTTTCTTTTTTTTTTTTTTTTACCTGTGCTGTCAGCACGCTGGGCATAAAGCTCAGAGTATTTGTGCCGTTGCATCCAAAACAGAGTTAGTCTGCAAGTGGAGTTCAAGTTCTCAACCTGCAATGCCACTCTTTATTCATTATTTAATCATCGAGAACTGCCGCAATAACTCCACGAATGACAAGAGCACAGTTTTTGGTTGGAGAGAACCACCCCCAACCCCCCTCTTTCGAGAACTATTTATCACGTTTGGGTCTATAAACAACTGATCACTACGCCCTACTACTACACTACTCACTTAACAAATATACTGTACAGCGCAATCTCCCAAGTTAATCCACGAGTTAATAGGTAATAATGCCCCGGCTGAGAAATGATCCCCGAAACGAGACGCCTCCCTAAGCTTGTTAGCCCCGCACTCAACAGAAACTAATTACAACAAAGTTCGCAATCGCCGTTAAACGGACTCGGTGTGTGTCCCCTTGAAATGATAAACACAACGGGGTTCGAGTGACAGCTGTCGACGGACGGCATCGCTTGCCCATTAAAGCAGGTTCCGCGTGCGGTGGGGGGCCTCGGCTCGGCTTTCAGACTCTCCTTTCTTTTGTCCTCTAAAAATCAAGAGGGTTAAAAAAGAATCAATGCCGCATTATTGTGCCTTTGAATCGGCACACACAAAGGCGTTGAATGGTGAATGCCTCGTACGGGGCTACGCCGGTCAGGGAGGTGGGGGCGGCGGGTGTAAGGTATCCGCAAGAGATCAATACAGAGGAAAAGTAGGTGGAGGGCACCGTGAGGCACGTCTGCTGGTGGGAGCTTTGAAAAAAAAAAAGGGTGATTATGTAGAAGTACTCCACCGGGGTGTTTTGTTGGAAGCTCGTCCTTCGCAGGCTCATAGACATGTCAAGGGGACGCCTCTCTGTGATCGTGACCCTGCCGGCCGGTTTTAGATCAAGCCCGGGTGGGAGCCGCGATGCAGTGATGGAGTGACCTTCCTGCTATCGGGGGGTGGCGCTGCAGGGAGCCGGGGGAGGAGCGGACGTTCCTCGGCGGTGTGAAATAAGCGCGGGGGAACGGTAGTCCAAGTCTAAACGCCAGATGTGTTTTCTTTCTTTCTCTCTCGGAGAGGAAAATCCATTATTCTGTGGATGTGAGGTTGGAGACTGACACGTTCCGACTGCACTCTCACCGAATTCCAACATGTCCATCGGTAGCTGTGAGTCCTACCACTGTGTTTGAGCAAGAACATTGAACTAAATTTAAAGGTCCAATGCACAGAATCATCAGTTTACTGTATGTCTTTAAATATGAATGAATGTGGTTTGTCTCATCCTAGTTGTTTCCGCCCTGTGTTTGATACACCTAGAGTAAAACCCCAACTACCTGAATCTTGGAGTCTTGGATAGAGCCCAGGACAAAGACTTAGGCATCTAAAACCCTTAAAGGTGGGGTCGCCCAGGGGCTCTTTCAAGCTCTTTGTGGGGATCCCCAGCAAAATGATTAATAGTTTAACTTAAACATCACCGTTATTTCATTTACTAGATGTTACTAACTACAGTATAGAGAGATATGGAAGTTTTGGCCGAATCATATCTCACAATAAAAATCTTCTCAGATTGGGGTCCCCGAGACAAAATCTTATCAAACGGGGTCTGTGGCCTAATGCGTATCAAATTGAGGGTCCTTGATGTGAAAAAGGTTGAGAATCATTGACATGCTGTAGATAGAGTGAGAGGTTTGTGGCTGTTTATTCATTGTTACATTAATAATGTAACTTCTTTCTGGCTTATATTTTTAGACAGAATTTTTTTGGAACATTACATTTTTATAATTAATTATAACATAATTTCTAATATAAGAGTACATGGTAAAAAATGTGGGTTTTTTCATTTTAGAAGTTGTTTTTAAAGGTTTTCCTTTTTTAACAAATTATGCTGATGGTGTGACAGAATTTCAACATTCTGTGTATTTAATTAATTAAAATACAATTGTGATTCTTAAAAAAATACGAAAAAATAATTAAATTACAAATGAAAAAAAGGCAATTACTGAGATTATTTGAATACGATTCTTTTCATTTGTTAAGTTTCTATAATTCTTTAATTAGAATTGCGAAACCAAAATGGAAAAAAGAAAACATTCATTTTCCCAAGAAACTTCAGTTGAACGTGGACATAATATGTGCACGTTTATAATTTATTTGTCACATACATATTATGTATGTGACAAATGATATTTGAACTTGAACTTGAACATTCTTTTGCATTCACCCCAAAAAAATAAAAATAAAAATAATAATAAAAAATCACATTTAACTCCCTCAGCTCCATTGGGAACAACCTGCCAAATAAAGGCCACTGGTGTTCCTCATACATTTCTCATGCGGTTGCAATAATGAATGGATGTTCCGGCTACTTGGCGTGATGGAGCTGATGGTGAGACTGGAGGTCCTGGGCGGGTGGAGGTCACCACTGCCAAGTGCTCATGGATCAGCTGCCAGAGCTCCAGTGTGTTAACACGTGTTCTATGCAGCCGGCTCACTCAGCGTCCCAAACACAGGCTAAAAATACCTGACATTTACACTACGAGCATGCAAAACAAACTCATCCCAAACAGAAAACAAACAAATAACAAACAAATGCATGCAACGCAAATACCCAGAAACAAAGTGACTCTTTTGAAGGTACTGCATGTCTACTTGAATACAATTATGTAAGTATTAGCTCCTAAATGTACTTAAAGTATTTAAAGCAAAAGTACTTAATTCCCTGATATAGCAGAGCCTAAAGTGCCACTGTAGCTTTTTTTTTTTTGCAGATCAGTAAAATAAAATACTATAGGTGGTGCCATTCATTTACGAGCATATAGACCTGATGAATCACGGATGAGCAATCCTAAATGTACTTTGTTAAATTGACATTTACATTTACATTTATTCATTTATCAGATGCTTTTGTCCCAAGCGACTTACATGAGAGGCTGGTAACAATCAAAGCATACAGCGACCATTGGCGCAACCTCGAACTTAAGTGCATGAGGATCTGTTTCTAAATTCAACCAGATACAAGTGCAAGATGCGTAAGGAATCAGAATAAAAATATTATTTTACGTTATTGCATTTTTTCCCTCTTTTTTTCCCTGTGAGTGCATTATGTCAAATAACAAGTTAAAAGCTAGCAACATGAACAACTCATGTATTGGTGTATTGTCAATACAACAACTTAAAGCTAGTCAACCTCAACATAAACAAGAATAGTTAGTCATAGCTAAGATGGGATCAGGCACTGCCTGAAAAAGCAGGGTCTTCAGCTTTTTCTTGAAGGCGGTGAGTGTCTCTGTAGAGCGTAACGAGCTGGCTAGCTTGTTCCACCACTGGGGCAACACACATGAGAAGAGTCTGGATTGAGAACTCATTCCATGCAGTGGAGGCACCACCATTTGCAGACCTTGGAGTGCGGGTTGGGGCTTATCACCTGATACTCGATGCAATGTACAGTATGTGGGTGCAGATCCAGTGACTGCCCTGTAGGCCAGCATCAAGGATTCAAACTTGATGCAGGCAGCTACAGAAAGCCAGTGGAGAGAGATGAAGAGAGGCGTGACTTGTGCACGCTTTGGCTGGTTGAACATCAGGTGCACTGCTGCATTCTGAATCATCTGCAGAGGACTAACAGTGCACGCTGGTAGACCAGCCAGTAGAGCGTTGCAGATGTCTAGTCGTGAGATGACAAGCGTCTGGACAAGGAGTTGTGCCAAGCCCTCCGACAGATACCATCTGATCTTCCTCTACAGAGTAAATCTGCAGGATCGTGAGACAGAGGAAATTCGATCAGAGAAGGTTAGCTGGTCGTCAATAACTACCCTAGGATTTCTAACAGACTTGGATGGTATCAATGATGACGAGCCGAGCTGAACATTTATCTAGTGCTGATTTGTTGGACTTACTGGGTTGATGAGTTCTGTCTTTGATGGGTATGGTGGCACAGTGCATTGCAATGCTCACACAAGAAGGTCTCGGGTTCAATTCCCACCTGGGGCGTTGTTGCGAGGTGCTCGGGCGGGTTGTCTCCCGATAAGGGACCTTTCCGGTTGGAGTTTGCATGTTCTCCCCCTGCTGACATGGGTTTTAGTCCTTGTAACATCAGTAAGGACCCCCACCAAAACAGGCAGAACATCATCATCCAGGTGCGTCACTGTATGCTGCACACTGCTCCTGGCTGCCCCCCTTAGGAAGGACAAGTCAGGATGGGTTAGAAGCAGAGAACTCATTTCACCGCCCAACATTTGAAGCGGGTGTATGACAAATAAAAGTTCTTCTTGAAGAGATTAGATGAAGGTCATCCAGCCAGAGATGTCTGTGAGGCATGCTGAGATTCTCGCCGTGACAATGATTTCCCCTGGAGGAAAGGAGAGGTAGAGCTGGGTGTCATCATAGCAGTGGTAGGAGAAAGCATGTGGAGTGACTGCATTTGAAGCCAGACTGCTTAGGATCCAACAAGTTAGCTCCAGCCCCTGAGTTAAAAAAAACAAACAAGATGAAAGTTATTGAAGTAATTAAAGGAGCAAAAGTAACTTCAGTGACATGTTGTAAATGTAAATATAACTAAAAGCATAGATATTTACTTAAGTCTCTTAAACTGAATATACTTAAGTAAGTACGGATACTTACTTAAAGTACTTTGACTTAATAACTTTAGACCAGTGCTTTCCACTGGGATGGGGATGACATCCTGAGAAATGGACCTTGGCCCTGTTATTTCAAGTCTATCCCTTTTTTGCTTCCAGACCCCTGGTGGTCCGCCTCGTGCTCAGGAGACCCGGGGTCCAGAAGACCTGGGGGGCGATGGAAAGCCTGGAGTGAAAGCAATCCCAGAGAACAGGTTGGACCCTGCGGCCGACACTCTGCTCCTAATGTGGTTTCATAACACCAGGGTCTCACCCGGAGGATCGGTGAGTCCAGGAAAACTGAACTCAGAGGTATATGAAGAGAGACCGAGACTGGTCTGGTTCTCTGCATTCACACACACACACACACACACACACATGCACATTCTGAGTGGTATTTTCAGCTAAAAAACTTCCAAAACATGTTTTGGGGACCTCAGAGACCTGTTGAAAAGGAACATAATTGGTCCCCTTTAACTTGTCTTCTCTTACGTTATGTTACTTTATCTTTATCACTTCCCCAAGATTAATAAGTGTTATCTTATCTTCTCTTCTAGAGGAAACCAGAGGTGAGGGAGCGAAGTTATGAGACTGGAATGTACGGAGTGGCGGGTCTGGCGATCTCCTGTTTCCACTCATGTCCTGGTTCAGCCTTGGTTGACCTCTGGCATCGGTCGCTGATTATGTTTCATTGTTTCGCCTGAACAGCTTGAGCTGCACTCTGGTGGATTTCAAAGCAACCATCTGTGTTACGTAACTCAGTCTCAACTCTAATGAGATTCATAACTTCTTATTTTAAAGGCAAAAAAAGATTCTTTGCAGCTATAAAAAAAAGGGAAGTTGGAAGTATTTGAGCGTTGTGTAATTGAATTGATTAGTGTGAAAACCCTGCAATGGCATTACTGATTGTATGAAATGCTCATTGTAGATAAAGATAATGGCGTGTAAAGGTATCATAATTATCGTCGAACATTATCCCCATTCTCTGAAGGGGAGATCACACCTCCCAAGGGATCAATCAAAGTTTCTATTAAGTCATTTATACATAATATCTTTGGTCATTTGTTTTCACCGCAGGAACTTTCCACAGGAACTAGGAACCTTTGGAGGAACTCATTGTGTTTCCACTGCAGGGACCAGGGTCTAAATTAAGATATGGGGATAAAGTCTCAAGAACCAAAAAGTCTCGGGGGTCCAACTTTCAAAGTCCAGGAACTTTGGGGGTGGGGCTTGCAGTGCTGAACATTTCTGGTCGAGCATTTTATTTCAGACATGCGGATGTCTCTTATGCCTGCATGTGGGGGTGGGTGCAGGGTCTCCTCGCTCTCTTGGTATGGTGTATGTTCCTCGGGGCAGTGCATTGGTGTTGCTCCGCAGGCTTCCAGCTTCCCTGGGGGATGGGGGGGTCTTATGTGGCTGCAGGGCATGGTGCTCGGGACTTTCCCGTGGTCCTGGAGTGTCTGAGCGCCTGTGGGACTCAGGGGTGGCTGCAGGGCCTTTTTCCGCTGCTTGGAGGTGCTAAGATATAATTCATACCTCATGCACCAGAACTATTTGGGACAAGTCCCGTGCACTCACAGGTGGACACACACACACACACACACACACACACACACACACACACACACACACACACACACACATACAGGCGGACTCATCACAGGCACACACACACCACCAGCACCAGCTTTGAACACATCCCCAACACCCTCCTGGTAACATCCCACTACTTTTCTCCCTCATTTTACTGCCATAACTATGACAGGAAGAGGTCTGTCAATACATTTGTATTGTAGTCTGATGTTTCTATGTTCATGTTTTTCCAGGTACATGTTGTCCCTGGAGAAGTTATGATGATTAGTTGTTTATAGACCAAAACATGGTGTGTTGAAAACATGGTGGTTCTGTGTAACAAAAAAAACTGTGCTCTTGTCAGCCTACAGGTCGTCCACAGGACACAGTTATTGCAGCAGTTCTTGATAAATAATGAATAAAAAGATGCATTGCAGGTTGAGAACTTGAACTCCACTTGTAGACTAACTCTGTTCTAGATGCAATGGCACAAATACTCTATGTTGTATGTCCAGCATGCTGACAGCACAGGTTAAAAAAATCAAACAAGCCGTTTTCCAAGTTTTGATAATAAAAAACAGAAAAACAGTGGTTGTGTGTTTATATATATACATATATATATATGTATGAACACACAAACTGCGACTTTTCTTTCTTTCTATCTTTCTTTCTTTTTCTCCCTTTACCTTTTTGTCAAGGGTGAGGCCATTTTGTCACTATCCACAGGCTTCATTTTCAATAAGCACCCTAATTGGGGCACTTACATTGCGGTGCCAGACAAAGGGAAGAATTCCAGCAGGCCACCCGACTCCAGAAAGCAAATTAGCTTGAATGCAGTAATAAGAATAGACAGTGGCGTTGTCCTGGCGGACACACAGATCACACACTGTTATGTCACACGCCTCGCTCTGATTGGATTCCTGCCCTCTCGCATTTACCCAGCGGCATCAGCGGGGACATGTGGAAGATCAGTGGTTTCCCCCAGAGATAGCCTTCAATTACCCGGCCATCCCAAAACCAGTCACACACTGCATTATGGCTGCTAGCTCCCCATTCCGCCATTCACTTAGGGTGCTCAAGGACTCAGATGCCAAGTGTCAGACATGGATGTGTGAAATTGAGGCCATCGACGATGGCTTAAGTGTACTCGTGAGCAGCGGCCATTATACAGTAGATCATGATTTATTAAATGGCTTATTTTACATCGTCTCACTATGTGGAATCACATACTCTTCAAATCATCAAGGGCGAAAACGCTGTTTGAGGTGGGAAGATGAGGCACAAAAGTGGATTGCACGCTACATGTGTCTCGCATGGCTGCACCTGAACTCAAATCCCCGGCAGAGGTGAAATAACACAGTCTGATTTTAAGAAAATAAAATCCCAGGAGTCCTCTTTGGATAGAAAAAAAAATCTGACAGACGAAAAGCCAGGGATTTATCTCCTGGAGAAAGTATTGTCCTCAGTATCATGACCTTCCAGATCCTTTCCATCTGATTACCTCTCGCAAAGCTCCTTGTTATTTACTACGAACTGCGTCCCATGTGCATTTGACAAGGAGCTGCTAAGAGGCTCCGCCAAAGCCCTTTCCCTTCCCTGGCTCCCTGCCCTTCTCTCACCGGTGTCCAGGAGTCGGCCTCCAAGGGCCGACCGGAGCGGTGTTTGAGATGTGGTGTCCAAAATTTTTGGCTCCTCGACAGGACTCTGGCTTTGGGGATGTTTGGGTCCTCACTTGTCAAAAGGAGGTGCCAGGCCATCATCGGCTCCTCGGAGATTTAATATGATAAGCGCTAGGTCTAATATTGGGCCGGTTTTTCCCAAAGCAGGGGCTGTTTAGGGAGGCTGACCAGACAGTTACTAATGACCCCTGTCTGCCACCAGCTCCATCCAGGGAAAGTGAAGAATGGATAGGTCAGCGTGGTCACCAGGAAAAAGAGAGGGAGGAGAGCAAGAAAAACAAAAGGAGGAATGAACTAATCTCCCAGCGATAGTCCCCTGCAGCGCTGTGCTGCTTCTATCTTCGTGGAAAGAAAAACAAATCTGGAAACTGACAACCTGTCTCTCTCTGCCTGCCTGCATTTGAATAATTCATTGGTGGACTAATTTTCTCCAGGCGTGCCATGGACGTGTCTGACAGGATACTTCAACTTCAACTGTCCGTCTTATTTGGTCCCAACACAAGACATCCAAAAGATTGAGTAACAGTTGTATCAAACGCTGACTATCTATTTCTGCGTGTGTGTGCGTGCGTGCGTGCGTGTGTGTGTGTGTGTGTGTGTGTGTGTGTGTGTGTGTGTGTGTGTGTGTGTGTGTGTATGTGTATTTTCGTATTCAGACATATTTGTTCAGTCCATTAGACAGAAACTTGCAGGACCACTGGTTTCCATCACATGTCAAAAATACGATCAGTTCTTTCTGTTTTCTCTGCTGGTTTTCTGTGACTAGGTAGCATGCAGTTGTCACTAACTTATACCGTTTTTACACCAAAATTAGCATGTATATGCAGATTTATCGAACGCTGGTAAACCCGCAAAAATGGGCAATGACTCCATTCCCAGACGAGTATGCCTTTTTTCAAATGTATTTGTTCTGGCGTGTCATGTTCGACGTCCCAGATTGGAGCGGTCCCAGATTGGAGCGGTCCCCACGGAGCGGTCCCTACACTCAAAACAATTCATGATCCCCCAAGCAGGACAAAAGTCATTAACGTCTGATTTTGAATTGTAAATCAGATATGAAATGATCTAATGACACACGAATATTTTTGTAGTTACGCGCCAACATCCAGGAACAGGGTGAAAATTTGCATGTCTACCCCTGTGTCATGTTTCCATCACTGCCGATCGGAGCTGGAGCCGATGAATACCTGTGACTACTGTGGAGTCATTTGTCCTGGAAATGAATGCCCATTGTAACCTTTCCCATTGAAGGCAAAAGCCAGATGTTAGCGGGCGTTACCGGCTTTTTCGTGCAGTGGAAAGAAGCATTAGACTGAAGCCTGCCTTGCCCGGTAGAGTATCTGCCGGGTTCTGGAATGCTTTTTTTTTTATTCCTGGTGGGAAAACGGGGAAGTTAAAGAACAAGGATTGGAATGAGGAAGGTAAAACAAAGGCGGAAAGCAGAGCAAACTGCCCCATTTCGAACTCGACTACGGATGTGGCCAAATGGCTCCAGACCCGGTGTCAAGTCGCAGCTACTGCAACAAGGATCTCCATCAGGGAGCGCGGAGGAGCTCTGGAGTGAATTAAAACGCAACGCTGAGCAGATGTGACAGAGCTCGAGATAACAGCCGACCATCAGGCCTGCATCTGATTTAATCACAAGCGATCCCTTTGTTAACTCGGAGGAAGCAAAAAAAACAAAAAAAAACCCTGCAGACGGCGAACAGCAGAGTGACCAAGTCATCAGCGGTGGTCGTCATGTCTGCTCCACCCTGAGGTGGAGCACATTACGGCCATAACGGGGAACAGTAATGCTGCGGCTCAGCGGCCGAGCCTCATGCAAAGGGCAAACGCCGCATTGGGACGGCTAATGACTCTCTGTTGAGTCGATCGGGCTACGAGCTAACGAATGGGCTCGAGGTACTCTCGACGTATGTGTTTTCTTTCAGTATTATTTGTAATAGTGCACTTCTATCCTGGGGCGCTGTCATATTACGTTGATGAGCCCTCCCTAAATGTTGATATTTAGGGATCAGAAGAATTCACTTCCGGTCCTCGGCCACTGCACATCATCATGATCAACTTCTTCGAGGAATGTTCACCGGCGTGTGGCCGTGGAGAAATCAATCCCGGTAGCACTTTAGAGGTCTTTCTGTACACAACGGTGTGGAGAAAAAAAGAAAAAAACCCCGGTCAGAAAACCCCCACCTGCCTGTGGCGTAAATGAGGCAGCAGTCAGCTGGATAGCGACGGCATCTTAAGGTTACCCCACGCTGCGAGACACCGTCACACGCTGGCTGCCGCCTCCCGCTGCTCCCAAAGTTCACACACACACACAAAGGCCAAGCCCAAGCAGCCACATTCTACAGTATCACTCACCTCCGTGCCGGCCTGTCGGCTGTCCAAGGATATCTTGGGTTTAAAGAAATATATCTGTTTGCTCATAACCGGACACGCTAAATAACGCATGTAAGGCCGACCTGATTAGCTTCTCCGCAGGTGAAAGTCAATATCTGTTTCCCTTTTTTCGTGAGCGACGATATTGATATACCGTGGGTGTGCGGACGCTACCGGCACACAATATCCTGAGGCTGCTCTCCTGCTTTCTTTGAGCGTATCCGTAAGAGTCGTCATTCTACGTCGTCAGAAGTGACATAATACACGTCGTCTTTCCCGCACTTAAGCGTCTTTGTACGAGAGAGGAGAGGTGCCTTTTATCCAATGATCAAACATCTCCAAATGGATGGATGTGATCTGCCGAGCGGCGCTGCGACCTATTTGCTGCATCGCCATTTCCACCGCTGGCATCAATCACGCTTATGTCCCGTAATACAATCAAAAGCTTTAATGACGGACACGGCCCGGCGGCTCGGCGCTGAGCAAGCACATTTCTTCCCGCTGGCACAAGTGGACACGCAAATAAGTGAGTTAGGGTAATCAGGATGTGGAGATAGTTGTTGTGGTGTAGGGGGTCGGTACGTATGTGTGTGTGTGTGTGTGTGTGTGTATGTGGTAATCAAATTGTTTGTGTGTGTGTGAGTGTGTGTGTGTGCTTGTGTGTGTGTGTGTGTGTGTATAAGTAACTGCTTCATTTGATGTTGAACCCTAACACCGCTGAACTGTGTACCGTGTTGTGCGTATTTGGAAAATTGGATTACGATGATACGTGGGTCTTACACGCAGCATCAAATAAAGTATATCAAATGCCCTTGCGTGTGTATATGTGTGTGTGCGCCGGTGTTTACCTGGTGACCACGTCAGCCCGATATCGATCATGTCTCGTGGCTGTGAGGGCCAGGGGACATGGTGCGACCCGCCTGCCAGTTTGACAAGTGTCCTTGTCGGCTCAATTCCTTTTGCGCCACTTTTCCCTCCCTCCCTCCCTCCCTCTTCTTCTTCTTCTTCCCTGCGTTCCATCATGGAGTGGTGGGAGGGTGGGGTTGGGGGAGGTGAAGCGACCCCCCCCCCCCCTCCTCCTCCCAGAGGGCGCTTCATGTGACAGGCAACGCTATCGATATGGAAGGTGCTGGAACGAGACAAAAGGTGAAGTTGACGGACACCAGCATCTGGGACGCGCACGGCAACAATATGTGGCCAGTGACCTGTGCAGTCGGCAGCAGACGTCAACACTTTAGCACGCTAACACACTTTGTCATAACACACCTGGACACACACACATGTACACCCACACACACACACACACACACACACACACACACACACACACATGCACGCACAAATACCCTTCACGTCCTCCTGTGACAGTTTTGAGCTTAGCTTCAGGCTGAGAATCCTTCATGAGCACTGGGAATCTACTTGGCTACATGGCTTCGTGGCTATGTGGCTACATGGCTACATGGCTACTGAACGTGGCTACGTGGCTATGTGTCTAAGTGGCTACATGGCTACATGGCTATGTGGCTACGTGGCTATGTGGCTACATGGCTACATGGCTATGCGGCTATGTGGCTATGTGGCTACGTGGCTATGTGGCTACATGGCTACTGAACGTGGCTACGTGGCTATGTGGCTTCGTGGCTACATGTCTACATGGCTACTGTACGTGGCTACGTGGCTATGTGGCTACGTGGCTACATGCTACGTGGAAGGTAATCACTATTCAGACTGTGTGGCACTTTATTACGGGGATACACTGCAATGCAATGATGCGAGTCGCTCTGGCGTGAAATTGAAGAACTGACACGATGTTTTCATCTCCCTTTTTTTATTTGTCAGCGTTGCACAGTTCAAAATCAACTTTGAGTCGCTGGCGGAAAGTCAAGCGACGCCCGCTGGATGTTGTTGTAGTTTCCCCTTTTATCCCCCCTCTGCCGCCCGCCATTTAACGTTTTTGCTTTTTTTGCACTTTGTATTGTTTTCCAAAACTGTCACTTTTTGTCTTTCCTCCGTGTTTCCTGGAAGGTAGGTTTTTTTCCTGCGACGGGCGGCGGGATGGGAGACCTTCCTTTGACGTGCTCACAGAATACATTGAGCAGAATGGGTGATAAAGGGGTTTTGGGAAAGGGGACTGTCAGCCAAAATGAATATCAGCACGAAAAGGACGCGACACACTCGACGACTCGGTGGTTCATCGTGTCCGAGCGGTAATTCACACTGACAACGTTTCAAATGCCACTTTGCGTCACTTTTTCAGAGAAATAATGGATGTAGCCTGTGCTTACTGTACAGAATCTGGAGAACGTTGGAGGATCGGGTGGGGACTCTGGACTAGTGTTAATATCAAAATCTTAAATATATGGGAAATTATGGAGCTCACATTTCGTCAATTTTAGTTTCAATGTTCTTCCTCAAATGTTCAAAAAGACCCAATGTCTAATTCTCTCGCTCTGATTTGTGGAGATGATTATGTGAATGACTCATCCATTCATTCATCTATCCATTGATTCCTCTTCTTCCTGTTCGGGGTCACAGGGTCACAGGGTCGCTGAATGATGACCCGCAGATAGTCGTATCGATAGACGTTTATGTGCAAAATGGCGATATGGCAATTCTCAGGAAATTGGAAAAATATGTATTGGTTAACCAAGAAACCACTTCTGGGACTTCACTTCCCAGAAGTGCTCTTAAGTCAGTTTTGTTGAGAATCAGCCGTGGCAGCGCTTCCCAACCCGGGGCGTGCGACCCTGATAGGAGGCCTCCCGAGATCGCTGGAGGGTCGCGAGTTCTTGGACCATTTGACGATTTGGTTTCAAATAAAAACGGAATCCGTGCCTATGTGTTAAAATGTATTGTATGCCCTGTAAGCCTTGCTCTCTCTACCAGGAGGAAAGAACCATTTCAGACAAAAAAAAACAACACATTGCATTTCTTAAACCGGTGGTCTCAGATTGAATCAGGTTTGAGTTAGAGGTTTGGAAACCGCTTGAGCCATGGAAATAACAACGAGTCTACGGTCATAACTCTCCACAGCACACATGTCAAACTCAAGGCCCGTGGGCCAGAAGTGGGCCCTATTGCCCTATATATATTATTTGCTTGAGAATAACCAACTAACTTATGTCAAACACGATTTACAATCGGCCATTTGCAAAATAGTTAAGTCCTGCCACTGTGAAATCACTGTGAAATAACAGCCTTCAGAAGCCCAGCGACACCTCTTAACCACCTTTTCTCCTAGTACTGTGAGTTATCAAACACGCTTTTTTCAAGCTTGGCATCGGGACGGCGATACGCCGATCGCTCTTTTTGCAGACTGTGAATTTTCCCCCTAATAATCCAGCAACAAAACAAACACGTCTCTCCACAGCAAGTCGTCCTTTGTTCTACTTCTTCCTGTTGTCCCGACAGGACTCAAACTCTCTCTCCCTCACTTTCTGCCGCTCTTCCCTTCATCTTGCGTTCTTCCTCTCCTCCTTGGGCAGATCCCATTAGGCCGCCCGTCCTCCCGCTGCACTCCCAACGACACGTATGACCGGCTCGCACAAAGCACTTTTCTCCACTTCTTTCATTTGTTTTGTTTTTTTTTCTTTTTTCTTCCCGACGCTCAGCCTTATTCTTCTGTATCCTGGCCTATATTCTACCTTCCATTAAAACACCAAGTCCCCACGGTGTAAAGACAAGACGTTTCTGATGTTCTCTGCGCTCTCTCTTTTTACGCTAACTGGTACAAAATGGAGGCACTTTGTTCTCAGATGGCCCAGTAGTGGTTACTTTGCGGAACACAATTGAAAGACGACGCGTCCGTAAAACTTCGTACAATTGTTTTTTTTGTTTTGGTTTCTTTGGATCATGAAATCCTCGGTAAAACTCCCTGGTATAAATCTTAAATATCACAAACACGGAGCGCCATGGGGGACGATGTTGTCGAAATATCAAAGCACTTTAGTGTGAAGTTTGCTGAGCTGCAGGAGGTTTACGACTCAAGAGATAGATAGATAGATAGATAGATAGATCTATACTTTATTCATCCCTGGAGGGGAATTACAGTGTACTGTAGAGCTTGCAACAAAACAATAGGCAATAATACACCGATCAGCCACAACAATTAAACCACTGACAGGTGAAGTAAATAACATTGCTCATCTCGTTTAAATGGCACCTGTCAAGGGATGGGATATATTATGCAACAAGTGAACAGTCAGATCTTGAAGTTGATGTGTTAGAAGCAGGAACAATCGCCAAGCGTAAGGATCTGAGCGACTTTGACAAGGACCAAATTGTGATGGCGAGACGACTGGGTCAGAGCATCTCCAAAAGCTCTTGTGAGGTGTTCCCGGTGTGCAGTGGTTGGTACCGACCAAAAGTGGTCCAAGGAAGGAAAACCGATGAACCGGCGACAGGGTCATGGGCGCCCATGGCCTCATTGATGTGTGTGGGGAGCCAAGGCTAGCCTGTCTGGTCCGCTCTCGCAGAGGAGCTACTGTAGCACAAATAGCTGAAAGAATTAATGCTTGTTATGATAGAAAGGTGTCAGAACACACAGTGCATCACAGTTTGCTGTGTATGGAGCTGCGTAGCCGCAGAACGGTCAGAGTGCCCATGTTGACCCCTGTCCACCGCCGAAAGCACCTACAAATGGGCATGTGAGCACCAGAACTGGACCATGGAGCAATGGAAGAAGGTGGCCTGGTTTGATGAATCATGTTTTCTTCTACATCATGTGGTTGGCCAGGCGCCTGTGCGTCGTTTGTCTGGGGAAGAGATGGCACCAGGATGCACTATGGGAAGAAGACAAGCTGGCGGAGGCAGTGTGATGCTCTGGGCAATGTTCTGCTGGGAAACCATGGCTCCTGGCATTTATGTGGATGTTACTTTGACACGTAGCACCTACCGAAACATTGATGCAGACCAAGTTCACCCCTTCATGGTAACGGTATTCCCTGATGGCAGTGCCCAATTCAGAAGGACTATTGTGCGCTGCCACATTGCAGAGCCTGACAAAGAGTTCAAGGTGTTGACTTAGCCTCCAAACTCCCCAGATCTCAATCCAATGAGGCATCTGTGGGATTTGCTGGAACAACAAGCCCGATCCAGATTAGAGGATCTGCTGCTAACATCTTGTTGTCAGATACCACAGGACACCTTCAGAGGTCTTGTGGAGTCGATGCCTCCACGGGGGGTCAGAGCTGTTTTGGTGGCACGAGGGGCAGCGACACAATATTAGGCAGGTGGTTTTAATGTTATGGCTGTGCAATATACAACTAATCAAAAATGTATGTAAAACAATTTTACAAAATTGAAAATATACAATAATCAATTCACATTCTGACAAAAAAGCTTTGTATTTAATATATAAATATATATAAATGTATATAAAATCCTTGCATATACAGTACTGTGTACAAATGGTTATTGACTGTAAAAGTATACAGAGTGTACTGTACAGTAGATGAACATGAATATTTTGCTTGTGTTGGTGGTTAAACGGAGATAGAGAGAGAGAGAGAGAGAGGGGGGTTGGGGGGAGATAGAGTAAAAAGGAGATAGCAATTATAGTCAGCAAGAGAGACACAATGAATAAAAGAAAGAAAGAGAGCGGAGAGAGAAGGATAGTTGAAGACATGACAGCCAAACCAAACTATGGCAGGCAGTTCAGGCAGTGTGTTTTTTGAGGAGAAGGTGGAGAAAGGGGTGTGATGGCCAGAGAGAGAGAGAGAGAGAGAGAGAGAGAGAGAGAGAGAGAGAGAGAGAGAGAGAGAGAGAGACTAACGTGTGTCTGCAGAAATGTGAAAAGCCCTAGCTGTGTTATCGCGACTCCCTGCACGTCGGGAGATGCGATGTGACAGCTGAGCGGAGCTGCCAGGCCCGGGATGAATTTGCAAATGGCCGCCCCGGGGACCAGTGGGTTCCAGGGGGAGGAGGTGGGACGGAGCATCGGGGGTCTGACACTCAATGGTGGAGGGATGGAGGGATGAAGGGGTTGAGGGAGGTGGACGCGACCAAACTAACCACAAGGCAAAATGCCCTCTCGTTTACTCTTTCCATCTCTCCCTCCCTCTCACTTTTGTTGTGATCCGTCTCCAAATCACATTTTTCCGGTCTGGCCTCATCAGCAAGTCAGAAGCCGCTGATTCATTTTCTTGGTTCGATTTGGTCTTGGTCGGTTCAATTTAGGACGCTTTTGGCTGATCATGTGATTGAATTGCAAAACTTGCTACAGTTAGTTTTTTTTACTTTATACCTGTTTTATACTCACTCCTCATGTCATACGTAGCTATGTTCCAGCCTTCTCTCTATGCTGGCTCCATCCCTCTATCAGGCGTTCTATGCAAGTAATGGTGGATAACTGCACAATCTGCGTTCAGTGCAAAAACCTGTCAAACAGACAAATAAGCAAGAAAACCAAACGCAATTAAAAAAAAATAACTGCTCAAATTTGCAGTCATACTGCTGTGGCATCATATTAGCGTTTCCCTGAAATGTGGAGTGAGTCCTTGCATTGAATGCAAATTTGTGGGTTTGTCCCCTATTACTTGTATTGAACTCTTGGAGCCGTATATCCATTTTGGAGAATCGGCTGAAACCTATTGACATGCTACATCAGGGGTGAACATAAACAGAGAATAACTTAAAAAAATCGGAACTATTCCTGTGAAAAAAATCCTATTTTACTTTTTGCAGACGATGCAACGTCTGCAAAAAGTTAACTCAACTTAAACTCAACTGCGTTGGAGGTCTATAGATATTTATAACAAGTTAATAAGCTTACTAAGCGCTGCCCCTTGCGGTCACCTGCGTGAACACTCCGTGTGATTACACACATTTTAGCATTTATTTTCATTTTACATCGCAATGTCCACCAAAAAAACTCATTGCCAGTGATCTCCTTTGACCGCGATGCACTAGTGGATATAAAAAATTCCCGGAAAGAACAACTTTGGGACATTTTATCCACAGATCCAGGGTAGCCAGCGGAGATTCTACGTGCCAACACCATCAACAAGGACAATAACTTCAATGCAGTCGCTGTTCCACCATCACCTGTGTAGAAGATCGCCTCTCCTGCCTGCTTTAATGACTATCATCCAGTGGCTGATTAAGGATTACATATGCGCCTCCCTCCCCTGCACCATTAACCCGCTGCAATTTGCATACCAGCCGAACAGATCCATGGACGACGCGGTCTCCCAGGTACTGCACACCATGCTCACGCACCTTGATAGCTAGAAGTGGGGCTTTGTGAGACTGCTGTTCATTGACTATAGTTCAGCTTTCAATACCGTAGTCCCCACCAGACTGGCTGTCAAGCTAGGACTGAACACTCTGCTGTGTGTCTGGATCCTGGACTTCCTCACAGCCCGGCCCCAGGTGGTTAGGGTGGAGAGGCACACTTCCAGCACCCTCACCCTGAACACAGGATCCCCCCAGGGCTGCGTCCTCAACCCCCTACTGCACTCCCTGTACACACATGACAGTGTGGCCAGGTTCAACTCCAACACCAGTATCAAGTTTGCTGACGACACCGTTGTGGTGGGCCTGATCACCAACGACCACAAGAAGGCCTACCGCGAGGAGGTGGCTGATCTCTCACTCTGGCGCCAGGACAACAGCCTCCTCCTGAACGTCAGTAAAACTAAGGAGGTGGTTGTGGACCTCAGGAGGGAATTACAACCGAGGACGCATGCGCCGTTGGTGATTAATGAGACTTCCGTCGACAGGGTGAGCAGCTTCAAGTACCTAGGAGTCTACATCACGGAGGAATTAACACGGACTATACACACAGGCACTCTGGTGAGGAAGGCCAGGCAGTGTCTTTACCACCTCAGGCAGCTGAACAAATTCAGGGTCTCGATGAGGATCCTCAAGTCCCGCAGGATCATGAAGGATCCTCAACACCACAACAATGGACTGTTCCAGCTGCTGTGGTCGGGCAAGCGCCTCCGCATTCATACAGCGAGGAGGGAGAGACTGAGACTGAGAGTTTCTTCCCGCAAGCCATAAGGACTGTCAACGCTGAACTCACCAGGGGCTCTCACTGAGACACACACACTGGCTGACTGTAATGTACGTTGCACATTGTACTGCATACTGTACTGTTACTGTATTGCTGTGTCGTACTGTAGTATACTGTACTGTATATCTCAACAGACACTACCTCACAAGCCACTTTACTGCACATATCTGTATATATACAAATAGTCTATTCCTATTATTTCTATTTTGCATATTACCTTTTAACTCTTATTTTATGCTATTTATTAACTGAATTACGTTTCAGGAATCAGTTAGTTCAGTTAGTTTAGTTAGTTAGTTAATTACTGAATTACTTAGCTAATGTGTCTTTGTACCAATTGTGCATAATCTCCGGGTGCGTTGCAATTACATTTCACTACATATATGTATGCTTGTATGTATACTGTAAGTATGTGATAAATAAACATCTTGAATCTTGAATCTTGAATACACTAATCGAGACGCATTGCCACTCTGGATTTAAACACAGCTGGTTGCCGATCGATTGCAAACAGCTTAGGCGATGCGGTTTATAAGTAGAGGAGATTCCTCCAGACCTTTATCTGTGGTTGTGAGAGCGTCTAATCACTCCAACTGCATTTTAACCTCAAAGAAGACTTATATATATATATATATATATATATATATATATATATATATATTTTTTTTTTTTTTTTTTTTTTTTTTTAAATTTTTTTTTTTTTTAATATACAGTATATTTATACTGTACATATATGAAATAAGAGGAACAGACTATTTGTATATCTACAGATATGTGCAGTAAAGTGGTCTGTGAATAAAGTGAGGTATACTGTACAGTATATATGTATGTGTGTGTCTCAGTGAGGGCCCCTGGTGAGTATATATATCTATATATCTATATAGATATATATATATAAATTAATAATATCAGTCAAGATAAGATGAATCTGATTAATTTCCTCCTCGTCCTTGTATAAAACAATTGCAAACTTCAGCGTTAGATGGTGGTTAAAAATATTTGTTCCCATGCAGCGCAGGGACAGACATGGAGGAAGAGGCAGCTTTCCACTGTGCTCGGCCGTTTTATGTTTTAAAGCTTTCGACGCAGCACGGCATCTCTGCATCTCTGCATCTCTGCATCTCTGCATCTCTGAGAGCTTGTTAAACCGCAGTGCCCGCACGGGATCGCAAATTACATTAGGTATCAATCTATCAGCCCCGTTTGCCGCCTTAAACCTCTGCCTCCCGACCCCCGCCCCCACCCCCCCAACCCCCCAAGACACACACACGCACATACACACAAACACACACACACACACACACACACACACACACACACACACACACACACACACATCTATTTCTCTACCAGAAATCCCCAGCCACGCTCGAAATTAATCACATATGCCACGAGAAGAGAGAAAGTCAGGGGGAACTAAAAGTGTATGGTGCATGTGTGTGTGTGTGTCTGCGTATGTGCGTGTATGTGTGTGTGTGTGTGTGTGTTTGTGAGTGCGTGTGTGTGTGTGTGTGTGTGTGTGTGTGTGTGTGTGTGTGCGTGTGTCTGCGTGTGTCTGCATGCGCGTGTGTGTGTGTGTGTGTGTGTGTGAGAGGGGGGGAGTTTGGCAGTGTATTGCAGGGATAACTGTGGAGCAAGGGATAGACAGATAGACAGAGATTGAGAGAGAGAGAGAGAGAGAGATAGAGAGAGAGAGAGACTCGGAAAAGAAAACCATTTAGCATTTTAAATAGCGGCGCCATCATCCAGCTCAGCTGAGCCCCATTAATTAAAGGACACGGGCCGTCAGAGCCCGAATGAAATCTCACTCGTATTCACTGGAGGGAGCGTCTGCACGCCGCCATGATCCCCCTTCCTCCTCCTCCTTTTCCTCTTCCTCCTGGAGCCACGTAATCTGGGCTACAGACTACAGACTATCATAATTGGATGAGAATTATTGATGCCAGGTGAAGAGGAGCGATGAGGAGGGGAGAGCCCCGTCTCCACCTCCTTACCAGCCATCCATCCATCCACTCAACTATCTCTCTCTCTCTCTCTCTCTCTCTCTCTCTCTCTCTCGCTCTCTCTCTTTCCCTCATTCCTTGATGTCGCTCGTCCCGCCACGGCGTCTTGTGTGGTGAGCTGTGGTCTTGATTGGCGTCTTCATCCCTTGCGTAAATCAAAATGTTCAACACGTTTGCCGTGGCGTTTGTGTAATTGAGTGGAGGCTTTAATTTGCACTCAATTTGAGCTGGAGAAGACGCTGAACTCCGGCACCAAATATGGACGAGGGGCACAGTGCGTGATGATGGGGCGTCCAAAGACTGATGTCGGCTGTCTGACTGGCCGCAGCCACTGCTTGTCACACAGGGATCGCTCGTGATGCGTTCACAGGAGATTACTATGTTCTCGTTCCCACAAATACACGAGTAGCTACTTGGACGTAGGATCTAATGTGGCTTTATGGCAAAGACAGGGCTGTTTATATTCGGAAATGGTTTTAAAGCCCGTGAAACCTTGAGTTTGGATTTTTGTTGAGTTTTAGCTTATCCCTGTTTTACCCTAAACGCTCATGCAGTACGTACTGTAGGTAGCTTTCAGCCTTTTCTCCAAACTGGACGCTTGGGTCAAACCCTATATCAGGAGTTCCATGCAAGTAATCGGGGGCAAATCCACAATCTACGTTCAATGCAAAAACTGGACTAAAAATAGCAGCAAACAGGGAATTTAGCGATAAAACAAGACTGTTGTGGCATCATGTTTAGCTTTTCCAGAAATATGAAGTGAGGTTTTTCACCCGATGCAGATTGTGGATTTGTCCCCCCTTACCTGCATTGAACTCCCGCTGGAGGGACGGACCTTTAATCTAGGGGTTTCAAACGAAACTGCATAAATTATTTTTGTGTAAACAGTGTGAAAGACAGAGTGAGAGAGCGAGAGAGAGAGAGAGAGAGAGAGAGAGGGCTTCACCACGGGCTTCCGCATTTGATGTGTGTCCTGATCAGTGGTGTTCACTGTTTACTGTGCAGGTGCTTGCTGCTGGGTGCTGCTGGGGGCAACCCAATTTGCTCCCATTTCAGGTAGCTGCACTCCTGCACCGCTGAGACTAGTTGTTTGAGTGACAAGACTTTCCAGCGTGCCTTGAAGTTTGATGTGAAGGAAACGGCCGTATGTGCGCAGGCCGAATGTAAGACAGGGGCGGGGAGGGAAGAACATCTTTAGAAATACATCCTGAAAAAAGGCTTTTATCAAATATTACATCTGCTGCTGGCGGGCTCCAGCTTCCTTCTATCAAACACCAATGGGGGTGAGCGGCGCTGTTTAAGAAAACATAAAATCCTATTTCATATCATATTTTTTATGGACAACATCATAATATACATACTGTGAAGAGTGCATGGATAAAGGAGGATTATCTGATGCAGAAATGTGTCACCCCCTCTACACAGTGTGAATACTGCACTGGGATCCTACTTTTATCTTTCCATCTGTCTGTCAATCTATCTGTCCGCCTGTCTGTCTGTCTGGCTATCTATGTCTGTCTGTCTGTCTATCAATCAAGTAAAGGGCTGTAAAAGACTCTGCCATTTATGTTTTCAATTCAACTGGCTTTATTGGCGTGGGAAACATTCGTTGCCTAAGGGAATGAAAAATAAAATAATAATAAAAAAAAGTATATATATATATATATATATATACTGTATATATATATATATATATATATTGGGGTGGTTTGAGCAACCACAACTGTCTTGGGTCTAGGTAATTGGCCCTGGATCAGGTTGGCTGTATGGCTGTTGCTCATTAGAGTAATCAATGAGCAACAGGTAAAACCCCCATCCCCACACACACACTGGAGAGGAGCCCTTATCATGATATGTTTTACATCTTTCCCAGGCTTGTTCCAGCTTTATAATAAAACTGGCGTGTTTTCAACTCCATCTTCTATGTCGTGAGGCATGTCTGTGTGTGTGTGTTTGTGTGTGTGTGTGTGTCTCCGTATGAAGATAATAAATGTAGCATAAAAAGTAGAAAAAAAAAAATACTGTATATAAAATGATTCTCTTTTGCGCTGCTTCATGACAAAACGGTGATTACTGGTTATTTCAACATCCACAGCGATGATGCAAATGGCTTGGCCGCTTCATTTCTAAATGTTATCGAATCTTTTAATTATAAGCCAAGCCGCATGAATCTGAGCCCACGGCCGTGATGAACATGGACACACAGCGTCTTTGGCATAATTCACGACTGCTCCATGATGAACATAATGTATAAAGAATATCCTTTCGAAGTAGTCAAAGTTGTTTTTTAATCCCGTTGACCGACTTGTGAACCCCGCTTCCTCTGCCCTCCCCCGTTGTAGAGAGACATTCTCAACCATTATTTTTTAAGATAAGGTTTTAAGGGCATCAGATGTGGGATTTCCCTCCACAGTGTCTTCAGGAACTGAGAGGCGCTGAACTGCTGTTAAATCTCCCAGAACAATTGAGCAAGTTACAAATCAAATCGTCCCCTCCCTTTTCCTGTCGGTTCTTGAAGCTGATGCCATTTCCATCGATCAGACTGAATTCACTTTCAACGGAGACGCGTCAGAGAATTGAACCTAGGGTGGGAGATCACGAGACCAGTTCACTTTTGCACAACAACAAATTTAATAAAATGGGGAAAAATATTGCACCGCTGTGACAAGATATAAAGATTAGTGCTGAGGCTTGCAGCCTGGTTGCCTGGATGAAAAGGTCACCGGCGGAGGAGCCTGAGTGTGGAATTTTGGAGGAAATGTCGGGTCGCCGATACTGTCAGAGCTCTGATGTGAAAATAACTGATGTTCATTAGATTTCAAGGAATTGAATAAGTGCAGGACTCCATATTCTCCCTCATATTTTAGGATCACAGATTTTAAATAAATGATAAATGATATGAACGGGGTAATATGGGTACCCATTCATGGGCACCCATCCTTCTAATTGCTGATGTGATTTGTATATATTTGTATATACTGAGGACTATACACCTGTATACTGTATGTAAAGTATATTATTATACATTTTTTAAGGTTTACCGTATGTTGCTTATGTTTCTTCTATCTATCTGTCTGTCTGTCTGTTTGTCCATCTATCTATCTATCTATCTATCTATCTATCTGTCTATCTATCTGTCTGTCTGTCTGTCTGTCTGTCTGTCTGTCTGTCTGTCTGTCTGTCTGTCTGTTTATCTATCTATCTATCTATCTAAATATAGTGTTTATCCTCAAAATTCTCTGGTGGTATTCATAGTCGTCATTGCTGTAGAGCACTTTCAATAAGACATTAATCTTGGGTTACAGTTTGTGGAAATTGAAATCAAAATATCAATGGTGACACAATCGGTATCTCAGCATAAATAAAAAATAAAAATGCTACACGCACACAGGCACGCAGGCACGCAGGCACACACGTACACACACTAACAATTCTGTAGGTATTAGTGAGTTATAGAGCAATTAAAGTGCCAGCACATAGAAGCATTTTAAAGTTGAAAGAACACAGTATTGATTATGCAAAACGTCCCCGCTCCTTTATCAGTGCCAATAAAAAAAAACCCAGCAGTAAGAAACAAAGTGCAGCTGTAAAAAATGCAGATTACAACAGCAGCATTGTCGTGGTATAATAAATATAAATATCATAATCTGTTTGGACAAGATCGGCTTCATTTAGCGTTCCAATGCCCATTAAGCAGAGAAGCACAGTTTAGAGATAAAGAAAATAACCCATTATGCACATAACCCCGAACCCTGAAACCCAGCACCTGCAGAGACGCTCCCAGCTAATTTGAGAAGGGAAAAAAAACAAACCCTGGGAGTGGGAGTGAGCCATTAACTGTGTACAAATGAAATGGAAAAGCTTGATTAACATTTAGTGGTAAAGTGGAACGGCACAAACAAGCGCACCTCTGGGCGCACTTTAAATAGGGCCCTCATTAGACAGATGGAGATTATTGAAATAAGATAATAAGGAGACTTAGCCCTGGGCCGGGCTACATTTCCGAGGTGGAAATAAAAAAATAAAAAAATAAAAACTTTGTCCTCCTCCAAAGATAAATAAAAAGACTTTTCCAAAGGATAATGACCCACATGTGTGCTTTAAAAAAGAACATTAAATCACCGAGGCCAGCTGTCTCAGTTTTTAAAAATTTCGGTTCTTGACGAGTCACTGGGCGGAATTATCACAGGAATCATTTAATTGTGTCACAATAACTGAGTCTTGATGGAAGGCAAATTGTAAATCAGTCACATTCAATATGAATTATGCCAAACCCCTGAGACTGTTTTCTACATTCATTTAATCCTTCAAAATTATCTTTCAGTTCGGGAGTCAAGGTCGCTCTCTCTCTCTCTCTCTCTTGCTCGCCCCGTCACTGATTATAAACTTAAGGAGCTTGTTGTTTTCAATTTCAGTACCGCACGCCCGTGGGCTACACTGCGGACATAAGTGACACAGTCGCCCCGCCCCGCCCCGCTGCTGCACAGAGCTGAGCGGCTCGCTGTTCACTTGTTCTTTATTAATATTACACGTGTCCCGTGTCCGGATTTGACCAAATTCCACGCCGCACGTCTTTGGGTCCCCAGCGACACACCCACCAAGTGTGAAGTACATCAGTCGTCGAGAAAATCGAAGAACATACATACGGACAGACGGAGATTCCTTCCATTATAGTGACTTGACTCGCAGCTTGCGGCTTTTCAGACCCATTCAACGCCTGTATCTACAGCTATATATATAATATATACATATATATATTATATATATATTATTTGCCTCTATCCTCTCCGTTCCACAGTGACGTGGTGTCATGAAGAGGGGATGGCACATCGCCGCTCTCAGCTGCCCACGCTGGGCCGTACAATGTACATATATGATTAATGGAGGCCGCGGCGCCCGTCCCTATCCGCCGCTATAATTACACTCAATGGCAATTTTCTCGCGCTTGCCGCACGGATTGATGTGCGTAATTTATTTGCTTTCTGACAGATTTTAAATAAGAAACATCAGACTGCCGAGTAACCTTGACGCCGCCTCGCTGCGGTGGAAACGTGGCGTCACGTTGAATGAAACAAAGGCAGGAGTATGCAGATTTAAAATCCTGCTTTTTTAACAGCCTTTCCGGTGGCGGCCGCTCCCCCCTCACTGCTCTTCATTCACATCTTCTGTGAATCAACCACCACTATGGCAGCGCAAGGACCAGATATATTACTGCTTCCATGTTTGTAATTTTAAAGTTTATAGGTGGCATCCATGGTCTACTTGTCTATCTATCTATCTATCTATCTATCTATCTATCTATCTATCTATCTATCTATCTATCAATCTATCTATCTATCTATCTATCTATCTATCTATCTATCTATCTATCTATCTATCTATCTATCTATCTATCTATCTATCTATCTATCTATCTATCTATCTATCTATCTATCTATCTATCTATCTATCTGTCTGTCCGTCTAGCAATCTGAAATTTTCAGGCTAAAACTATCTGAAACAGAACAACGGCAGAAGTTATGAAGACGGTTGAGGTGTCATTTGACCCGGTATGTCATCAACATCTCGTGGTTTGAGTTTCATCCAAATCGATCCACAGACAGAGTAGAAATTTGTGAAAAACCGGTATCCAAACCACAAGTATCCAAACCACAAGTATCCAGGTGGTCGTGCGTCACTGACACGCCAACATCTGAAAACTAATGAAATGAGATGAGATTTATAGTAAGACGCTTTGTGACATCATCCTACTATTTACTATAAATGTGAAGGTTCTGGTTGAGAATCTACATTGGCACCGTGCCCAGTGCACCTTCTTACCTGGTAGATGTCTGTGGATCTGTTAGATTGATATTTTATCTCTTTGGTCCCCATTACTTTGCCAAAAATAATAAAAAAAACAAAACGTATATATATATATATATATATATATACATATATATTATACTGTATAGCAAATGATTCTCTTTTGCGCTGCTTCATGACAAAACGGTGATTACTGGTTATTTCAACATCCACAGCGATGATGCAAATGGCTTGGCCGCTTCATTTCTAAATGTTATCGAATCTTTTAATTATAAGCCAAGCCGCATGAATCTGAGCCCACGGCCGTGATGAACATGGACACACAGCGTCTTTGGCATAATTCACGACTGCTCCATGATGAACATAATGTATAAAGAATATCCTTTCGAAGTAGTCAAAGTTGTTTTTTAATCCCGTTGACCGACTTGTGAACCCCGCTTCCTCTGCCCTCCCCCGTTGTAGAGAGACATTCTCAACCATTATTTTTTAAGATAAGGTTTTAAGGGCATCAGATGTGGGATTTCCCTCCACAGTGTCTTCAGGAACTGAGAGGCACTGAACTGCTGTTAAATCTTTTCCGTTTTTACTTTCATGAAAAAATACAAAAACCAGGGTTAGGGTTAGGGTTAGCCACCAGTTCGAGTCGTGTCCACGCGACTGTGCGAACTAGTGAAATTGTAATTACTCCAAAGTTTTTTCTATGTCATGGAAACGTAACCTCTCAAAACTTTAATCCAAGGGAAGAAGTCACCATTACAATTACATTAGTTCTATTACATTTGTAAACCTCAGCGCTCTCTGGCTGGCCGCATGCAGCGGTGATGACACGGAGGCTT
The DNA here is from genome assembly GCF_960531495.2 of Zeus faber. Taxonomy (NCBI): domain Eukaryota; kingdom Metazoa; phylum Chordata; class Actinopteri; order Zeiformes; family Zeidae; genus Zeus; species Zeus faber. Next base: position 10,579,896 of record NC_137197.1, read on the forward strand.
TTCCTAAAACGCCAATTTGAACTGGAACTCGCACTCCACCCATCCCGAGCCCGGCGCAGCCCCTATCCCCACAAAAGGAGAGCGATAAAAGAAAGAAGGAGAAAGTCCCTCGTTCCACTCCAAACATCCCCGCTTATAATCACAGAGCGCAGATTCGGGAACCTCGGAACCTCGGAACCTCCAAAACCTGTAATTCATACCTAACATGACTAAATTGGACCCTGTGTATTGCTGCCTGCAGTTATATTTATTATTATTATTATTATTATTATTATTATTATTGTTGTTGTTGTTATTATTGTTATTATTATTTTTATTAGGGGTCAGCCCCCTAATTTTCTTATTATTTTTCTCCTTGGCATTTTTCAGCCTAAACGTGTCTGGAACACGACAATCGCTGAACCCACGGACATGGTTGCGCTCTCGGTAGAACCGAGATGCCTTAGACATCTCATGGATCAAGTTTGATCCATATCGATCTACATTTGGAGCAGGAATTTGTGAAAATCCAACTAAATTAGTAGGAAGTTGCAGAACGTTTGCGCATCGCCGATAAACCAAGGTTCTAGAACTTCCGGTCGGGTGCTGAAGCGAAATTCGATTGTGGGGCGGGGCGCTTTGTGACAGCATGGTCCAATATACAGTATATATCCTATATATGTGCAAATTGTGACTCTGGGTGCACATTTGCATCGTGCAAGGTACATGGTGTTGGTCTGTAGTGGTTACAAACTGAGTGTGTGTATGTGTGTGTGAGCGCGTGTGTGTGTGTGTGTGTGTGTGCATCGCCTTACTTGCTTGACGTCGGCGGGGCTTCTCTGTGATATTTTATCTCTTTTGCTCTCTCTGTAAATAAACCTATTCCGTCGTCTTAAGTGCGCTAAAACTCCTCAGCGCCATGCGTCGCGTCCTGCCTCCTGCACACTCTACCCAGGCTCCGCCCCTCGCCTCAACCAATTTATTATATAGTAACAATATAACATATTTAGATACTGTGAAATATCCCATCTGGTGGCAAATATCCGCCGCTTGGATATCAATTTATCCGAGCCTAGTGCATGGATAAAAGTCTAACTCGCGAGGGGGCTCCACTACATTGGCCTCCCGTTTATTATTTCATCAGCACTGCTCGCAGGGTAATGTACAAAGCATGCATGGCCGCGGAGAGACGACTCGCCTCCACATTAGGAATACAAGAGAATACAATATTAATATTTCATGCAGCTCCAATGCCCATCAGACAAATTTATGTGGACATCCCGTCAATAAATAACTGGAAGATTGATGAAATATGATGTCCCCAGGCCAAGCAGTAACCAGCTTCTGGGGGGGTGTGGGGTTAGAAGAGGCTTTCTGCTTTGATCCCAGGCGGCGTGGTGCTATCTGCATGACTGTAGTTTGTAGAGGAAAAAAAAAACACAATACAGTGGTACCTCGACTTACGACTGCATGTACTTACGACTAATCCAAGATACGAGTAGCGATAGTCGCAAAAATTAGTATCGACTTGAGACCGACTGCGCCAAGATATGACCGTGGAAATTTGCAGTTGGTGCGGCGGCGGCCAGTCAACAGTCAGTCAGCAGTCAGTCAGCAGTCAGTCAGCAGTCAGTCAGCGGGCGACCTACATCGTGTGTGCACGTAGTTCGTGGCTTATCGATATTTTTTTCATATTTACTGTGTTTGTGCTGTGTATTTTGTTTTATTTTCACCATGATTTCATATTTTATATGGGAAAAATTGCTTCGACATACGACTGTTTTAACATGCGACCGTTCTTATAGAATGAATTACAGTCGTAAGTCGAGGTTCCACTGTACCCACAATAACACACTATCTCCACTGTAGCTGGGGTAAGAATCATTACAGCTGTCTTTGGCATGATACCATCAATGTAAAAAGTAATGGTTAGGCTTACACGGTACACATACAAAATTGGCACATAAGTCACTTTATATATCAAAACTCAATGTCTGTATTAAAGTTCAATGAATGTTTCCATTTTGTACATATACTGTATACTGTATATATATATATATAGGGATTTAATTGTTGATATAATATTTATTAAACTTTGACATACAGTATATGCATTAAACTACATTGAGTTCATTATATATTATATTTATCAAATCTTCAATGTATATACAGCGTAAACCGTACACATATATATATATATATATATATATATATATATATATATATATATATATATATATATATATATAATATCAATCAAGTCAAGTCTAGATCCAAAATCTTTGATCTCTGGGTGTGATCCCAAAGAAGAGGGAATCATTATTCATAAATATATATTTCAGGGAATAAGACACTTTTTAGATCAACATGTTTACCAGCAGAATTACAAATCCAAGTCAGGCTTCCAGAACTCTCTGTTCTGATTGATCCTTTTTATTGATGGATTAATATCTTTGGGAGGTCATCTGGAATGGCCAGTTGGACTTCAAGGAATAAAAAAGGATTTATATATAGAAACTATGTATAGTTTATATAGATTTGTTATATAATTAAAAACACACACACATATATATATATATATATATATATATATATATACACAGTATGGTATAGCAACAGATGGCTGCTATTCTGCTAGTAAACATGTTGATGTAAAAAGCATGGCCTCAGATGCTAAAATCTATATTAATGAACATTGATTTTCCCTCTCCTTTGAGACTTGGTTTCTCTTAAAAGATTGAAGAGTTTTTGATCTTGCCTTTTGCCGATTACCCTCTAAAACCATCCAGATGTGGCGGGCATTTCAGAAATGACGTAGTCTACAAATGCCAAAAATAGGGGGGAACGATGAATTACATTCGTAAAATTGAGTTGCTGCTTCCCTACAAATAAAAACGAATTACTTCATAAATAAACGGACTAATTGGTTGAACAAATGAAAAAATATTTATGAATGGGAGTGTGAAAAGGCTTATATTTGTTCATTGCTCATACAAAGCTGAGTTATGTATCACACATATGTGTGATTTTTAATAGATATATTTTTGGAAAATGTCATTTATAAATGTCCTCAGTGAACCAGTGGAACTGTGACACATCTCATTAAATTAAATGTGCTCATGCAATTATGAGCTGGTTTCCACCTTTTGACGTTTTTTTTTTTTAATCCATGATACACTCCATTAACTTCACACCCCGTGAATAAGCTCTTCTACAATAACGCAAAACAACGAATAACACAACTTCCTGTCAAGAGCAATCCACAACATGCAGAACAATAGAGTATTGTGGAATATTAGTCGTGACAATGGCAGATCCAAAACCTGTGGAGTAGAACTCACAGGATGTGACATGGCACCATCTCGCTGAATCCGTCAAACTGCTCGTGAACTTTTATTTTTTATTTATTTTTTAATCTTTATTTATTTCCACTAGTTTGTGTTTAGAGCCTAGAGCAGCTTCCGCATGGCTTTGACGTAATGTGCTTTACCCTGACAGTGACGATAAAGGGCCTGGGCTGGGGGTGAAGCGAACCAAAGAAAGAAAGAAAGGAAGGAAGAAAGAAACAACAGCAACAAACATAAATCATCTCTAAGGTCTCCGGAGGAGTTTTTTTTTTTTACGGTGGATTTGGAGCTTCTCAGGTTCAATACCGACACAATACCAATAATACCAAGTCGGTCGACGATTTAATTATTCCATAAATCTTCCCCCCGGCAATTAATTTACGCACGCGCATCACCGACAAGATTGAAGAAAGAAAGAGAAAAATAAATGACCTTCTTAGGCGCTCCATAAACACCCTGGCAGCTCAGATAGCTTCTCCATGAAATGGCAATTCCGCCTCCTTGGCTTCCCTGGCCTCCTTGAGCTCGACGAGGCTCAAGGCTGCATGCGGCGGTTTGACTCCAACCGACTGACTCCATGTTTTTCCATAGTTTAAATGTTTAATGTTTTAGCGCGATGCCACCGTCCCCCGTCCATCCAAAATACAACATGGCCTCCATCCATGCAATGTATTTAGTCTGATATGCAACATTTGGCGTTTCCGTCTGGAATACTACAGAGTCATTATCAGCTTTTGTTACATAGCTCTGTGGAATACTCGATTCTGATTGGTCAACCAGTGGTCAGTTATTTCCAGGGGCCTCCCCAAGTGGGGGCCGGGGGGGGGGGCAAGGCCACCCTGGTACAATCGCTGGCCCCCCCTCAAATCCCCCTCCCCCGAATAATGACCGCTGTCTGTTAATAGTGACCGCTGTCTGTTAATAGTGACCCCTGTCTGTAAATAGTGACCCCTGTCTGTTAATAATGGCCGCTGTCTGTTAATAGTGACCGTTGTCTGTTAATAATGACCGCTGTCTGTTAATAATGACCGCTGTCTGTTAATAGTGACCGCTGTCTGTTAATAATGACCGCTGTCTGTTAATAATGACCGCTGTCTGTTAATAATGACCGCTGTCTGTTAATAGTGACGGCTGTCTGTTAATAATGACCGCTGTCTGTTAATAGTGACCGCTGTCTGTTAATAATGACCGCTGTCTGTTAATTGTGACCGCTGTCTGTTAATAATGACGGCTGTCTGTTAATAATGACCGCTGTCTGTTAATAGTGACCGCTGTCTGTTAATAATGACGGCTGTCTGTTAATAATGACCGCTGTCTGTTAATAATGACTGCTGTCTGTTAATAGTGACCGCTGTCTGTTAATAGTGACCCCTGTCTGTAAATAATGACCGCTGTCTGTTAATAGTGACCGCTGTCTGTTAATAATGACCGCTGTCTGTTAATAGTGACGGCTGTCTGTTAATAGTGACCGCTGTCTTTTAATAGTGACCGCTGTCTGTTAATAGTGACCGCTGTCTGTTAATAATGACCGCTGTCTGTTAATAGTGACCGCTGTCTGTTAATAGTGACCGCTGTCTGTTAATAATGACGGCTGTCTGTAAATAATGACCGCTGTCTGTTAATAATGACTGCTGTCTGTTAATAGTGACCGCTGTCTGTTAATAGTGACGGCTGTCTGTTAATAGTGACCGCTGTCTTTTAATAGTGACCGCTGTCTGTTAATAGTGACCGCTGTCTGTTAATAATGACCCCTGTCTGTTAATAATGACCGCTGTCTGTTAATAATGACCGCTGTCTGTTAATAATGACCGCTGTCTGTTAATAATGACCGCTGTCTGTTAATAATGACTGCTGTCTGTTAATAGTGACGGCTGTCTGTTAATAGTGACCGCTGTCTGTTAATAATGACCGCTGTCTGTTAATAATGACCGCTGTCTGTTAATAATGACTGCTGTCTGTTAATAATGACCGCTGTCTGTTAATAGTGACCGCTGTCTGTTAATAATGACTGCTGTGAAAGGGCGACGATGTCTTGTTGTAACTCGTGCCCCGCAAAATTCAGGGCGGTGAAAATCGCGTCGCAGACTGTGAAATCTGCCTCCTTCCGCCTAATTGTCAATCTGACAAACAGGTGTGAAGTGCCGAAGTGTCGCCGCGCCGAGTGCCGCCGACTGCACGGTTTGCGTTTCCATGGCGACAGAGCTGGAATCTGCAGCAGGAAGTCCCCAGGAAAACGACAGCGACAACACAATGAAGTGTGTTGTCGCTGTCCCCAAAAACCCCCCCTCAAAAAATTATCTTTTTGGGGGTTTTTTTTGGCGCCGTTGGATGTAAACATAAAACACCGGGGCACCGGGTGTGACGTCAGTGCATGTGATGACAACGCTTCGGCCTTAAAAGGTTTAATCTAATCATCGCCGTGAAATGTCGAGTTTTTACTTTTAAATCCTAGAAATCTGTTATTTTTTGGGAATCTCGGTCCGTAAGATTGAAATTTACCGCGAATTTGGTAGGGCCCCAGTTATGTTGTTATAGAAAACGCAAATCGACTTCTCTGCCTGGATTCGCGTCCCTCGAATCGCTCCCCCTACGTGCTCTTGTTAATGCCAACATTAGCAAGTGGCGCCATCTTGTGACGCCACATAGAAACTACAATGGAAGACGTGACGAAACGCAGGCGGATATGTCCAATTTCACATTAATAACAGTGTAGACCAAGGGCAAGGTTTTCTTGTTGGCCAACAGTGTGCCGAACATGCGGTACGCTTAAGGGTCCCGGTTTTGGGGGTTTCAAAATGTAGCCACCCGACCTCCTGATCTGTCGGTTATTTTGGCAATAATGACCAGCTGGCTGTGCGTTGTCCCTTACTTAACCTCCTTAAGGTCGTGCGATTGACTACATTTTTTTGTACTGGGAAAGTCGAGGCTTCCGTTTCAACATTGCATGTACAGTACAAGAGATATTTGCACCACTAGTTCGGTTGTCAGATCCATGCATTACCATGGCGATGAGGAGGAGGCTTCAAAGAGAATACTGAGTGTCCTGCCTCCCCTCCAAGTCATACATTATGAGCCGCCATGGAGGCCCACTCCGAGGGCATGTTCCACTCACAGAGAAGAAATGTGGGACACCATGCTGTTGATCATCGCCGGGGAGGGAGGGAGGGAGGGAGGGAGGGAGGGATGGGCAGAGGGACGAGCAGAGAGCTTACTTTTGGGTTGGGAGGACCGAAAGGAGAAGAAGGACGGAAGAAAAAAATAGAGAGAGAGAGAGAGGGAGGCGCTCTCTTTTTCTGACATAGCTCATTATCTTTTCAGGAGGTGTTTGAGGGCTCGGGGAGGCAGGGTGAGTGGAGAGGGGAGAGGCTGCGAGAGGAATATCCACAGCGACTGGAAATCGGTGGTGTGATGGCCTGCATGCCGAGGGGGTATTCATCGGCTAATTATTCCTCCAGGACGCCCCCATGCCCCATCCCTCCGCCCCTCCCTTTCTCCTCCTCTTCCACGGCTGTATAGCACCTTCCATATGGCACCTTTGGCACACACAGAAAAAAAAAGGCACTATTACGTCGTAGGGGCCGAGGTTCGGGATTGGGAAACATGCTGACGCTTCGCTTCTCCGTAACGGCAGAGGGGCGCAGGGAGGATGGGGAGCAGGGTGAGGGGGTGGAGGGAGTATTATGGGAAAGAATCGTACCCTCTTTTTCTTTTAATGGTCTACGCGTCCCCCCGCGCTCTCAATTATTCCGGTTAATTTGCGTCATTACAAAACCTTGGCAGAAGCGCAGGTGCGTGGAGGGGGATCGGGGGTGGGGGTGATGGGCGGGGGAGGGGGGGGGGGGTGAAGCTAGAGGAGGGGAGGAGTGTGAGGAGGCTGATCTGCCGCAGTCAGTTCGGTGGACTGGAGGCTGGTACCCAGCACTGCAGAACCACAGGCTGAATGTGTATAGTGAGTGTGTGTGAAAGAGGGATGGGGAGAGCGAGCGAGAGAGAGAGAGAGAGAGAGAGAGAGAGAGGGAGAGAGAGAGAGAGAGAGAGAGAGAGAGGGAGAGAGAGGGAGGGGGGACTTACAGAAGTGGAAGTGAAGTCACATCGTGTCAGCGTGGCGGCAGCGCGATGTCCCGATATTGAGATAACAAGCGTGTTGCAACATGGGAGGAATCTGCACGCATCAGGGTGAGGGCTCCGGCGGCCGTGACGACACGCCCTGCTTGTCCTCTTTGCGTCCGCTTCGAAGTTCGGAATTGAGTGAAGTCTTTTCGGGGACAAACTCTGGCCTGAATAAATGCGTCTTTGAGCGATTAGAGTCTTATCCAACAGCAGTCAATGGGTCTCGACTGGTGGGGAGACCAGAGCGGCAGACTAGTGCGTTTGAATCCAAGGAGTGGAACGGTTTACAGTGTTATAACCAACGTGCATTCACTCTACCTATGGATGGATTAATGGATGGATGGATTGATGGATAGAGAGATAGATGGATGGATAGATGCATGGATGGGTGGGTGGATGAATGGATGGATGGATAGATGGATGGATGGATGTTTGGATGGATGGATAGACAGACAGACAGACAGACAGACAGACAGTAGATAGATAGATAGATAGATAGATAGATAGATAGATAGATAGATAGATAGATAGATAGATAGATAGATAGATAGATAGATAGATAGATAGATAGATAGATGATAGATAGATAGATAGATAGATAGATAGATAGATAGATGGATGATAGATAGATAGATAGATAGATAGATAGATAGATAGATAGATAGATAGATAGACAGACAGACAGACAGACAGATAGACAGATAGATAGATGATAGATAGATAGATAGATAGATAGATGGATGATAGATAGATAGATAGATAGATAGATAGATAGATAGATAGATAGATAGATAGATAGATAGATGGATAGATAGACAGATAGATAGATAGATAGATAGATAGATAGATAGATAGATAGATAGATAGATAGATAGATAGATAGATAGATAGATAGATAGATAGAACGCTTCTCTCTCAGTTACATCTTTGTTTAATGATCTTGAATCACTCCATTCCACATGAATTATGTATATCAATGAGCAGGGAGGAGGGGGTTGTCAGAGGCCCAGGGCAAGTTCTGCTTTTGGGATGATGGAGTGATTAACCTGACGTGTCAAGCCACCGGGCCCAGCTGGCCCCCCGGCCAGCGCTCACCACGGAAGATGCCATGCACGTGTGTGTGTGTGTGTGTGTGTGTGTGTGTGTGCGCGTGTGTGCGTGTGCGTGTGTTGGTTGTTTTGGCCTAAAAATGCAAGACGTGGCCTGGCCTTGACCGCAGCGCTGGCCTACTTCTGGGGTCGTGTCCCGTCTCCTCGTCTCCACCGCTGCATGGACGCTTGCGGTCTCCATCTTCCTCGCCCTCCAGCGCTGCTCCCCTGCAGTCCTGCTTTTCGATTCAACCCAAACACCGTACATCGCACAATACCAAGACACAGAGGCAGTGATGTTTTTGTGTGCAATTGTAGGACATCTAGCATTTTTATGTGTTAACTATACGGTCTGTAATGTATGTAATAAGGACTTGCAGGGCAATAACAAAAAGGGAATAACACTAAGAAAAAATGACAAAAATATACAAAAGTATAATTTTTGATTTAAAAAAAAAGGATTTTAGAAAAATGTCAACATTTCTTAAAACAAGAAAATAAATTCTTGACCAACAATTGTATTACTAAAATAAGTACATGTCTTCAAATGTCTCCTGTTAGAGTGGAGAGCATCAAAAGTTCAAAAATCTAAATTATTTATGACTTTAAAAACAAAATGGGAAAATGTAAGTAAAAAACGGAAATAAACTCAAAATGATATGTATGTACCAAGACTTTCAAAAGTCATGAAAAGATAGAGACATTAAAAAAAAAAAATAATAATAATCTTACTTGTCCCCCCCCCCTCTGTGCAGAACACACGTCACAGTGATATGAATGACATCATTCTGCTAAACATGTTCTTTCCAGTATAACTGACACGGCACATTTTGTGACGACTTTTACGGCGAGCTCCATGACGATCGGTCTTCTATCTCTTAGTTCTGCGGTGACTTTTAACCTCAGGGGTGGATTTCAACGTTCTGCGAGCACCAGCGTCACATTATAACGTCAAACGTGGTCGTGCGTGCATGTGAACCGACGGGGCCCGGTAAGTTTCAGTTTTAGTTTGCGAGAGTAGAAAAAAAATAAAATCTTAGAACGTTTATTAGTATGCATGATATGTCCAGCTCCCGTGAGAGGCTTTTGTTGTTGTTGTTGTTGTTGTTGTTGTTTTGCTGTTGAAACCATTCTGTTTAAAAAAAAAAAAAAAAAAGACTCCACCGCCGACACCGTCTGAGCAGCTGAGATGATCGGATCAATGCTGCCACCTATCGCTTGTTAGAGGTACTTCAACAGCAAATGCATTTTAGGGGACTGGGACGTTCTTCTCTGGAAACATATTTTTTGTTTGCCATTTATTTATTTTTTTTTAAGCTTTTTTGTAAGCTTAATTGTGATGAACGTGAATGAGTGACTAAGATATATTCATACAAACGGTTCTCTGATGATTATTATTTGTCATTTAATATCCCACATACCTGCTTTTTTTGTAATGTTTATGTTGTGTTTTATTATAACATTAATTATTACTTATGCTTTTGAAATAGTCAGCGCGGGCTATATATTCCAGCTCATCATTTATAACTCATTCGATGAGAAGGGTGATCAAGGACACTTCAAATTGCCATTGACATGCCGTCCTTATCACCCCCTGCGTGGGCTTTACCTCGGGCAAAATCTGTGGAAGTGTTCTCCTACAGGCATGAAGGGGGGGGGGGGGATCATTAGGCCTTCAGTCAATCTCATTAATATGGAGGACGCGGCACGGGGCCCATCTGATTAGGGTGGCGGTCAAGCCTTTCGCACCGCTCCCTTGACCTCTACCGTCGATGATGGCGCCGTCAAACAGAAGCGCTTGGTTCCAGGCACTTGAGTCACTGAGCATTAAGCCCCACAAACTGCAAAGGATCTCCAATTTTAAACGCCCCAAACTGTCGAGGACGGGATTTTACGGCCACACAGGGACGAGCCAAGACACATATGCCTACGTTCTTGGCTTTCCACATAATTTGTTTACTGGTCGTTGGCCTCTTAGAGTACAGAAGTGAGAATATACAGAGAATATACAGCATCTATTGAGCAGGAGATTTTTGAAGTTAATCCTAAGGGAAAAAATTTAACTATGTGTGATCCTATATCTACGTTAACTGTAATATTATATAATTTATATAGAGACATACAGATGAACAATTGGTTTATTCATCTATCATTATATTATTATTACTAATATTATTATTATTATTATTACTAATATTACTGTTATTATTATTATGATTATGATTATTATTATTATTATTATTATTACTAATATTATTGTTATAATTATTAATAATAATAATACTATTATTATTACTAATATTATTATTATTATTATGATTATTATTATTACTATATTATTGTTATTATTATTACTAATATTATTATTATTATTATTATTATTACTAATATTATTGTTATTATTATTATTAGTAGTAGTAGTAGTAGTAGTATTATTAATATTATTATTATTACTAATATTATTATTATTATTATTATTATTACTAATATTATTGTTATTATTATTATTAGTAGTAGTAGTAGTAGTATTATTAATATTATTATTATTATTATTATTACTAATATTATTATTATTATTATTATTATTATTATTAGTAGTAGTAGTAGTAGTAGTAGTATTATTAATATTATTATTATTATTATTCTTATTCTTATTCTTATTATTGTGATTATTATTATGATTATTATGATTATTATTATCATTATTATGATTATTATTATTGTTATTATTATTATTATGATTATTATTATATATTTCATTATTATTATTATGATTATTATTATTATTATTATTATTATGATTATTATTATTATATATTTTTATTATTATTATTATGATTATTATTATTATGATTATGATTATGATTATTATTATTATTATGATTATTATTATTATTGTTATTATGATGATTATTATTATTATTATTATTATGATTATTATGATTATTATGATGATTATTATGATTATTATTATTATGATGATGATGATTATTATTATTATTATTATGATTATTATGATGATTATTATGATGATTATTATTATTATGATGATGATTATTATTATTATATGTACACATGCATTGCTGCACAGCGCTGACCCCTTGTGGACGTTCTGGTACTGTCGTAACACATTTATTTGTGACCGACGCTGTCGTATGACGGCAGCGTTTCATTTTACGGCACTACTAGGCCTCTGGTATAAATGTGAGCAGTGTTGTCATCTTTGAAAAGGGGGCACGTTTAGCTTTCTAGGGGCGTTTGTTGTCGCTGTCGTTACGATGGGCATAGAAGAGGAAACGGACCGGACCCTCTTTATTCGAAACTTAGACCAAAGAGTGACAGAAGAGCTCTTATTCGAGCTGTTTTTACAGGTAAAAAAAAAAAAACAACCACCAAAAAAAAACCCCCAAACAACAACACGCGACGTCAGAACGCTAGCTTGTTTAGCCGCGTCGGGTGTTGCACGATTTGACTTTGACTCCACCGAAACGAAGCCGGGTGTTGACATGGTGCTGTGCGTTGCAGGCGGGACCTCTCATCAAAACCAAAATCCCGAAGGACAACGACGGGAAACAGAAGACTTTTGGCTTCGCGGTCTACAAGCACGAAGGGTCGGTGCCGTACGCCATGCAGCTGCTGAACGGGACGGCGCTGTTCGGGAGGACCCTCGGCGTTCAGTACAGATCAGGTGAGTGGGGTTTTATTTAGTGTTATGATTAAAAATTACTTTAATCACACCAGTTTGGGACCCCCCCCCCCCCACCTTCTTTTACTCTAATCGGACACGTTTTTTTAGATCGTTCTTTTCAAAATTCCACTTGCCCCGCCAACACCCATACACGCAATCTTCCATTAATACATATAATCAGGGATCTTTATTTTAAGGATATTCCTTCGAATCCTAACGCCAGTAGCACCCATTTAAGGTTGTTAAGTCATGAAATGCTCCTGTGAGAACCCCTTCCGCTTCCGAATACATTCTGTACAGAAACTTTCAAAACAATAGTTATAGAGTGGAGACGTGTCAAGGCCCTCACTATCTACTGATGTTAAATTGAATGTAAGATGCCTATCAAAGAACCCTGGAACCAGCTACCTCCTCAACAGTGTATTGATTTGAATGTAGTATTTCATTCTGTTTGTTGTGTTTTTTTTCTTGCCACGGGACAGCTAGATTGTCCATTGTGGCAAGATGACATGATTTGACTGAACGTCGATCCTTAAAATTGGCCGCTGTCCCTCTTCCTGCTCCATCACAGGCAGCAGTCACAGCAGCAGTCCAGGGAATTCACAAAGTACCAGTCCTGGAAACGCCCCTAATCCCCATGGCCTGAGGTAAGGTTCCTGCACGGGAAGGGTTTTTCTTGAACACGAATAATATGACCCACTGTCTATCCTCCGACGCAAAATACAAAAAAAAAAAAAAAAAAGCATTAAATTGGGAATGTCTGAACACACAAGTTGGATGTACAGACTTCAGGAAGGATTAAATATTGCGCGTGGACACGTTCTAAAATATGACTTCCGGACAGAGCCAAACGTGCCATCTTTTTTGAAGGGCAACAACCCCCCTCCACCCACCCACTCACCCTCTCTCGGCTGCTCCCGCCTCCTCAAGTGCCCCGGCTGCTAAACTGGAATTTAGATTCCTCGTGTAGCCTCGCTCTCTTCAATAGGAAAACATGGTGCCAACATCCACTCTTGTTTGCGGCCGTCAGTGCCAAAAAAAAAAAACCAACCCAAAAAACAACCTCCTGTTGCTTTGGAAGAAAAATGACAAAGCAGTAGCACTGTGCTCGCTGGCAGTCGTTCGTGTTATTACTCTTATTCATAGTCACCCAAGATTGGGAACAAATTTGACTAATTTTTTTTGGGGTGGGGGAGTATATTCAGAGACTTATCAAGAAGTTTTGAGAACTTAAAAGAGAACATACAAACTACATTGTGTAATGTGATTTACATGAAATAATAACTTTTTTTTAACGTTATTTAAGAGTTTAGAGTTTAGGCCTCATCTACATGTATACACATTTTTCTGAAAACTAATCCCCCCCCCCTTTTTGAAAAGGAAATGTCTGTCCGCACGAGAAACGAAAAAAACGATTTTAAAACACTCACTTAAGCACGGCAAGGCAGTACCCGCTACTGGCTTGCCGTGTTACCTCCGTATTGCTGTATTACCTCCATATTACCTCCCCCAGGTAATACCTCATAAACCTTGATTTCAATTACCACAGTAGAACGTGCATATTGAACTTGATAATATGCATCCACAATACTGTACGGGGGCCATTCAAGAATTTGGGGAGGCTTTTTAAAAGTTTTTAATGGAAGAACGGCAAATAACTAACTGCTGTCGCTCGTAGAAGGCTTTCGCAGATTTACAATCCAACCAGCGACCAAAGCTGTGTGTGTGTGTGTGTGTGTGTGTGTGTGTGTGTGTGTGTGTGTGTGTGTGTGTGTGTGTGTGTGTGTGTGTGTGTGTGTGTGTGTGTGTGTGTGTGTGTGTGTGTGTGTGTGTGTGTGTGTGTGTGTGTGTGTGTGTGCGCGCGCGCCCAGGATTGATTTCCTGTGTGTGAAATCATGTTTTTCAATATGTTTAATACTTGATTATAAAATCTTGCTTGTCAGAGTGAATTTTTTTGACGGTAATTTCAAGGACAGAAGAATAAAATGGATAAAGAAAGACAGCCGAAGTGGAATTCCACATTATCACTCTGGTTGTCTTTCTTTATCCATTTTATTCTTCTTGCTGGTTCTTAGTGTTCTGCATTACCGCCAGCAGTTTGTTGTATAGTCTTGCGCAAAAATGACGCGTGAAAACAGCCGTCGCTTTGTCGTACGTCAGCAGACTCGTCGAAAATCGTTTGGGGAAAAAACCCGAGCCTTGGAACGGCGGCAGTGCAGTTCACCGCGTTCTGAAGCTGGAGCGGCGGCTCTCGCCCTCTGCTCTCAGCTGTCGAGTAGCCACTTTTGGTCGGATCCCACTTCCCCGCTTTATATGCAAATCTTGTGATTATAATATAATCTCAAAGAGAAGGATTTTGATTTATTTTGTTTCTTTGGATTCTTAGTTCTATGGAAAATGAGAAATGGAAACCTAACTCGTGTTTCTTTTCAGTTTTTCGTTTTTTTTCTTCTTCTCTCCCTTCCTCCATACAGTGGTGCACCGGTTCCCGACTTGCTTACTGGTTTCCCTGTGTTTTTTATTTCAGATCTATTTATGTTCGTTTGTTTCCTACTAGTATGAAACACAATGTTTAAACACACCCGAGTTAAGGGACTGTCCCGTCTCCCCGTTGATTTTGAACTCAATTTAGTAAAAACTGGATGTTTTTGTGTAAATACTTTGCTTGTAGATAACAAATCCTGCACTTCTGCAACGGGGAGACCGCATTTGCCACATTTCATTCCATGCGTTTTTACGATCGCCCAAGCCTAGCCTGACGCAAATGCAAAAGTTGAGGTCATGACGTCGGCGTCATTTTGAACTGGAAGGCTATGCCGTCTAGGGGTGGGACAAAATATCCATACTGGAATATATCGATACTTCCTTTTGCAATACGTTATCGATACACTGGCGGCGAATATCGCTATTTTGATTAAAACATGGTGGCCCTCTGAACTAGTGGTGTGACGGAACGCAGATGATCCGTCTGATCATGTGGACCGCGGATTAATTTCAAAATGTAACCGTCATAGCGAAACACAGTTTTACTGCCGTCCTGACGCAGACTTGCGGTAGAAAGAAGAGAGTAGACGGATGCGTGCTGCGTTTGACTGAAGTGCAGTGATTGGTTTGCGGCGCGTGTCGCGTCGAGTATTGATTGAATATTTTAAGATATTATTTGAACATTGGACATAATTTTGTTGTACGTTGTTTCATCTCACTTGTCAAATTCTGTGAAACGGACACTTTTTTTTTTTGTATTTTGCCTTTTTTAAGTGTATTTTTTTTTTCTTCGGTTACACAGATATCATGATGTATCTAATAAGTTGTCTTTCAATATATCAAGTATTGTGGTGTTGTCGTCGGCCATCCTGATACTATCGTGAGTTACTCTGCGGTTCCCACCGCTCACGTCGTCGTAATGCTTCTTTACCATCCGTAAGAACAGGGATGGCGCCACAGGCACCTTTAGACAGCCAAGCCGGCCTTTTGGCCTCCTTTCTTTTCCCTCTTGGTACTCACACCGTGTTTGTCTGTTGCTAACCGTACGTTTTCCCTTCCGCCACATGACTGCAGCTGACAGGCCAGATGTTTTCACTGGCGCATCCAAGAAGCTTGTTGTTCACACTCACCCTGCCCTCCTGTCCTCTGTGGCTACACGTGTTCCGCAGCATTCATCACATCCTTCCACTGCGTCTTTCATTTCTATGTCGTCGGTGTTCTATTATTATATCAGGGCTTTGTGTGATGAAAAGAGGGTGTTCATACTTATCTTGATGTGCCAATTGAGTTTCTCACACGCTCCAAACTAAAGTTTTGGATTGATTGGTACCCACACCCCCCCCCATCTGTTAGTGTTTTAAGAACCACGGCCTGTGAATGAGTGCAAGCCAGTCGTAAACGCTTTAGACGGCGTTTCATAGCAGTCGGAAATCAAACTATTTCCAGGTGTGAATGAAGTTTGGAATTCTTTGCGGTTTTACAGGCGTAAATTTAGGTTAGGTGGGGGGGGTTGTTGTTGTTGTTGTTATAATGGGGGAGCTGGTAGGTGGTAATGATTTAATTTCCTTTTTGACAGAACACAAGCCCAGCCGAATCCTTCACATTTCATCCCTCCACCTCAAAAGGCCTTCTCTTCTCTGGACAGCCTACAGAAACAGGTGATGGTAAGGTTTCTCACCACAGGCTTGGCTCGCAAAATGTACCCCTGACAGTGTTGGTGTGTTAAACTGGTTTTAGACATGGATCTGCACTGTTGGCTGTCGGCTTTTCACTATAAAGTCTTAGGTCTTCAAATGTGTTTTGGAGTCGGGGGCCGAAACAATTCCTACATATGGATGAGGACGCCTCGAGCGACGCAAAGCCGCTTTAACATGTCGTCGCGTTTTGAAATGTGTCACTTGGATATTCTTAATGCGATCCGAGCTCGGTTGCAACACCATTGGTTGCCGCTACGGGGCGTGTAGCAAGCAGGAAGCTAGGATGAGATGACACCTAATTAATCACTGGGGGGAAATTCAGCCTCCCATACTCTTACAACTAGGGCCCTACCAAATTCCTGGTCAATTTTTCTTAATTTCACGGACCTAGATTCTCAAAAATAGCAGATTTCACAATTATGAATTTATTTTTTTTTTTTTTGAGGAAAACACATTTCATGTAGATGATTAAATTAAACTGTTTTATTTTATTTTTTTTAAAGCACACACAGGCCCAACCGTTGTCATCAGACGCGCTGACGTTCCTTCCGGTACCCGGTGGTTTATGTTCAAGCCGAAAGTGCCAAAAAATAACATCCAACTTGTCCAAGACTCACTGAGATGAGCTGAACACACACTTAAGTGTGTGTGTGTGTGTGTGTGTGTGTGTGTGTGTGTGTGTGTGTGTGTGTGTGTGTGTGTGTGTGTGTGTGTGTGTGTGTGTGTGTGTGTGTGTGTGTGTGTGTGTGTGTGTGTGTGTGGCAGCTCTGCTGCCCCCCGGTGGACTCGGGTGTATTACATCAGAACGCTTGTTTCGTTCATACAGCCGGACCCTGCGTTTACATTGCGCAGGCTGGGCGTTGCCATTTGCTCTTGGTTCTTGGTTGGGGTCGATTTCAGCTCCTGCGCAGAAAGACTCTGGCTGTAAATAATTGTGGCGAAAGGAAGTAATTACCGGCCCCCTGTGCAGGTGAACAACATGATGTGGCAGCAGCTCCTGCAGAGTAACGGCGGCGGCGGCCTCCTCCCCGGGCCCCCGCAGAGGCACCAGCACAGCGGGGGCGGTGGTGGCGGCGGAGGAGGGGGCAGTGGAGGCGGCGCTAGGCAACACGACGGCGCCCCCTACTGGCAGCGCTCGTCCGCGGTAGGCGGCAGCGGTTGCTGGGGCCAGAGCAGTAGGAGTCAGCGCTACAGTGAGGACTCCGGCCTCGGCCGCCCCCAGCACCAGCAGTATGGCCGAGCGGGCCAGTACCCCCAGCACGACGAGCGGAGCAGCAGCAGCAGCAGCAGCAGCAGCAGCCGCCACCACGACAGCCGAAACGCCAACCACCCCTATGACAACAGGGGCGGTAACCGTGGTTACCAAGATAGCCGATACAGACGCTACTGAGTAGGGGGCGTCTATTTTAAGTCTTGGTTTCCTTTTTGTTTCTATCCACTATGGACCGTTCAGACAAGAAGAGGATTTATGTTGACAAAAAAAAAATGTATATGCTCAGGTCATTTGTATATTTTGATACTAGTTTGACGTGCTAACACTTTTCCATTGTTCTTTACTTTTAAGGTCTTTTAAAACTTTATATGCCATTTTCAAATGAGTTTTTTCCTCATTGGTGGTGAAAATTGTCATATCATCAACCCCTTCCAAAAGAAAAGAAAAATGCTGTTAGTAACAACTGGAAGTATTTTTAAGCAATTCAAATGTATTTTAATTGATTTTGATATTGACTTTGGCAACTAGTCTTTTTTTATGACATAATATGCAGAATATCTTAAACTGGTGCTCCTGTGTCTTTGGTGTACTTCAGGTATTTCACAGAGGGGTGGGGGGGGTGTTTTTCAGGAAAAAAGATCAAACAACAGCAATATTTGACATTAAGATCGCAGCCTAGTTTACTTTTTTTGTTAGATCAGAGTGATCGATCTGCTCAGTTTGCTAAGAGTATTTTAATTTTCTTTTTATGTTCTGCCACTAAAAGAACATGGCTATACGTTTTAAATTTATGTACATTACAAAATTGAATGGACTCTGCTTTACTGTTGTCATTTCCTGTTCCACATTGTTTTAAGATATTTACCAGTGAAATACTCTGAGGGTCCGGATTAGTGCGTTTTTAAAAGTCAGATCTCACATGTGGGACCAAGTAGGGAGCAATATAATGTCGATGCTACATGCAGTTGTCACCTACACATGCTTTGTCTGCCTCTGCTCCACTTATTACTAAAGGAAGTATTCTGCAGGCAGTCACAAATTTCAAATTAATTTTTGGTGAGGCTACCCCGTGGTGCATTTCACTTTTCTTTTTTTTTTATAGATTTTTCTAAGACCCTATGAGTTTTCATGTCTTAACTTTTGATTTCTCAGTTGTTGGACGCAAATATGGATGTACGGTTATGTTACTCGTACTCCACAATGTATTTTGCACCAGGTCATAGCTGGTGCGTCTCAAGGTCGCAATGTGTAGCTCCCTGGTCCTCAAATAGCAGATCTACACTAATTAAAAAGCATTGTTCTGTCCCAGAATTGGCTCCAATTGTGTCCCCGACATGTGACGGTAAAATTAGCCTCCCTGTGTTGCGGGGGCTCACTCACAACAAAGTGACTAATCAAATCCCTTAATGTCCACGCCGAGGTCGTAATCTACCCTTCCGAAAGTGCTTAGGCCGCTAACAGCAGCTCCCGTGGTGCATCAACACACATATCCCCTAATAAAGCTCCCAGGATTCAAAAGTGGAGGTGCGTTTTCACCCGCTGTGCCCAGCTCTTTGTCTTGGCCCTAATCTGCCCCGTGTCAGATTCCAGCGCGATGCTCTGAAGTCGCTCTAATGAAGAGTATCCTCTGTTCCGCAGCGCAGGCCGGCCCTGCTCGGAAAGGCCTGCTTTTTTTTTTTTTTTTTTGCATAACTGTTTTAATTGATTGAGCTGCCTGGCGTCTCCAGCTATGGAGCTTCTGGATTAGTGCTCGGTAGCTGCTGTATATAGAAGCGTGTCTACTGGAATGACCAAGTACCAGAGACAGCCCCCCTCCACCCCCCCAAGCCCCTGCTTGTCCCGGGACAAGAGCCTGCTCCTTGTGCTCAGGTTGCTGGGTTCATTGGCGCTAGTTATCCAAGCCCCCCCCATGCCACTTCAGACGCCCACCCACCCACCCACCAAAATGTCTCCCACCGAATTATGGACAGTTGTTCTCATCTTCCCCCTTTGATCAGAGCCATCACGCCCAAAAGAACCCGAGCTTCCCCATGCAGCTCCCATATTTCCTCCATAATCCCCTAACACTTTGAACTGCTGGGGGCAGAGGCCTCCACTTAGATTCGGTTCCAGTGCTGGGGAGATGGTAATGATCTACCCACCACTTACTCCTATATAAAAAAAAAAAAAACATACGGTTTATTAATAGAATATCCATTGTTTCAAATATAATGATATAAGGGGAAAGGCATTTTGCAAATAGGGCGTTCAACCCTGGAAGTACACAGTTCTGGTACTATGTATAACAAGGTACATTTATAATAAACATGTTATCCTCAAACCAGTTGGTAACACCGGTGTCGCTTTTCCTTCAAGTGAACCAGTAGAGTTGGGTTCAATTAGAAACCCGTTGTGCATTCATTGTTCTTTAAAAGTCACGTTCACTTTCGTCCGGGGAAGCCGATTTTCCACGGGCTTTCCCGAACTACTTGAGCCTGTGCTCTGCAGCCTCCTCCTGGACTGCGGAGGCTGAGGACGCTCAGAGGCCCCTTGGTTTGACTTGACACTGAAGCAACGTCAGACGTTAAATGAAACGCGTGCAGGCCAACGACGACGACGACGACGAAGAAAGAATGCGATGAATCCAATCGCCCCCCGTTCGCGCCTCTGAGAATGGGCTTTTTATCCTAAATCCATTCACGCGAAATTCGTTCAAGCAGAAGGGAAACAAATGGTATTTATCTCGAAGAAATGTTCACTCTTCAAGAAGAACATTCAAAAAATAATAACGATCAGTTACGCGCAATAATAATAATGCTAGAATGATAATAATAATGATGATATAATAATAATGCTATAATGATAATAATAATGATGATATAATAATAATGCTATAATGATAATAATAATGATGATATAATAATAATAATATAATGATAATAATAATGATGATATAATAATAAGAAGAATGATGATGATGATGCTGATAATAATAACGATGATAATAATAATAATGATTAAAAATAATAACGGTGATGCTGATAATAATAATAATAATAATAATAATAATAATAATAATAATGATAATAAATACATTCGAAGAAACGTCGGAAAATATGTATTTTTTTATCGTCGTTTTATATTAGAAAAAAGTTATATCTGATCCTTACTATTCCTGCACAGAAACAGCATTTGTTTACAGACAAATATATTTCCAATGCATTTTTTTATTAATAATAATAATAATAATAATAATAATAATAATAATAATAATAATAATAATAGAAAAGAGGGAGAGAGAGAGAGAGACAGGGAGAAGGGGGTAAGAAAGATAGGCAGAGGGGGGGAAAAAGACAGGGGAGAGAGTGAAGAAATAGAGCGAGGGAGGGGATTAGAATAAAAACTTTTTTTTTATTATGTGTTTAGCATGTTTGCAAAAAAATCCAAATTGTCCAACGTTAAAAAAAAAATACAATAAATAAATACATCAATTCAATGGAGAAAAAAAAAACCCCCAGAAAGAGAGAGATCTGTATATACTGTTTGTTTTATTTCAAATGTTTATGTGTTTGTAGGTTGTGTATATTTTCGATATTATGCTTTTTGTTTCTGTGATTATTTTTTATCTCTATTTTCATTTTAGGGTTATATTCCAGAGAGAGAGGGGGGAGGGAGAGGGAGAGAGAGAGAGAGAGAGAGAGAGAGAGAGAGAGAGGGGGGAGAGAGGGGGGAGAGATGGAGCAGGAAGGATGGTTTATATAGCGGAGGGTGTGACGCTCCGCAGTCACTCCGGTTGCTGCTCGACCTGCGGCTCCACAGCTCCCTGCGCCGCTTGCGACTCTCCCAGATCCACGGCGAGAAACGACGACGTTCGAACCAGAAGAAAGGAAGAAAGAAAGAAAACGCAACAACAAGGGAGCCATCCCCGACACCCACCCAACCCCAACCCCAACCCCCTCCCCCCGCTGGCTTTCCGTGAAGTTGGGGTCGGGTCGAAGTTCCAGCGCGGGTTCCGGCGGCAGCGCGGAGCAGCGCAGCGGGACAGCATGCAGTGCCAGGCCGAGCTCAGACTCGCCTCCCCCGGGCAGCTGCAGGCGGCCAGGCGCCGCTACAAGACCTTCATGATCGACGAGATCCTGTCCAAGGAAACCTGTGATTATTTCGAGAAGCTCTCCCTCTACTCGGTGTGCCCGTCCCTCATCGTCCGGCCCAAGCCCCTGCACTCCTGCCCAGGTGAGAAACAAGATCTGCCTCTGTTCCTTTCTTTTATTATTATTATTATTATTATTATTATTATTATTATTATTATTATTATTATTATTATTATTATTACAAGTAGTAGTAGTAGTAGTAGTAGTATTATCATCATCAGCCTTATTATTAGATGCTTAATGGTCTGAGGAGAAGGTTTTCAAATGATTTCAGTTGTACCTCACTTTTCCTTTCTTTTCTTTCTTTACCATGTGTGTAAGACAACGACTGAATGGTTTTTCATCCTGGTGCCTGTCAGAAAAATCCACAGCACGCTCAATATACAGTCAAGAAAATGCAGTTTTTAGTTCATAAATTCGACTTTATTTCAAAAACGTCCATACAAGTTTTGCAAGGATTCGTAGGCCCCGTTTTTTCAATCATATTTAACGAAATTATTATGAGTAATTCGGGGCTTTTTAAGTAAAATACAATTTTCAATAGTAGATCCCAAGGCTTTTCAGTCACTGTAAATTATCCTATTTTAATTTGCTATGCAACACTCTCAATCACAATCTGAATCGGAATCGGTTCACTTGGCAAAGTAGATCTTCATATAAAATACAAGTATCTTCACAGTCTAAAAATATATGAAATATACAAAATATACAGAATGTAAAACACGTGTTCTATGCAAAGGCCCGTGGCCGGGGCTGTGGCATGGCATGGCGGTGCAATAAAATGATTTGGGGGAAAGTGACGGTCGTTTCCAAGCAAAATCGATGTTTCAACCTGACTGGTCGAAGGGGTTTGTGTGGCTCGTGCGGGCAAACACTGCTCTGGATTATTTATTAACTCTTACTCATGGCGACAAAGAGGTCCCTCTCAAAGATGTGTTTACCTCACTGACCATAAACCGCGGTGGCTCCGTGTGCCTGGCGGGCGACGCACGATAAACAAGTCGGGTCTGACGAGAGGGTCCAGGGTGAGAGGAGATGCAGGGCAGTCCACCTGCCTCCGTGGCTGCGTGTGCACCGAGCCTCGCCGCAGACTGAAGCCCTGCTCGTTCAGCCTCTGCAGGGACCACTACGGAAAACGAGTTCAAAGAAAGTGATCAATTCATGTAGATGTATAAATGTAGACATTGATATTGATGTTGGTAACTTTTCACTTGACGACTTTTGAAACGCGACAATTTCTCTCGACGTTTGCGTCGGTTGAGAGGGGGTCCAGCAGGCTCTAATCTCAATTCTATCATCAAATAATTGCAAAAACCCCACTCAGCTTAAATTGTAATATCAAAAAGCAATATAAAAAAAAAAAAAGATATAAAGCTTAATGCAAGAAGTTTATCCGAGAGGTATGAAGTTGAGCACCTTCATCTCTAGAGCATAGTTCCACTGTGATAACACGTGGGACGATGTGGCCTGTTTGATATTGTTTCCCTCTGGTTTAAATGATAATCACTCTTTGCACCAAACCCCAATGTTTTTGCACCTCATCAAAAACCACATCAGCCCTCTCTCTCGCTTTTCTTTTTCTTTTTTGTAAGAACCTGTTCTGCTGCCTTTCATCTTCAATAATGATTTGTCTATTTTAGTTGTCTGTTAACTGCGTCATTAACCTCTTGTTGTAATTTACCAAAATAAAAATAAAAAAGTCACGGCACAAATGAACACCACGTAATCCCCTTTGCCCAGACGCCTTTCAACCCATCTAAAAACAGAAAAGAAAAGAAAGAGATGTTAATTGAATCCATAATGGGTCCACTAAACCATAGGACAACCACACGCTAGTAACCATTATGGTAATGGTTGTAAACTCTGAAATAATAGCTGCTGCCATCTGATGATAACGGTGATGGGGGACGGATAAAAATAGAGGAAGCAATTCCCTCATGGCTCTGATGTGGGATGGTGGGTGTTTGCTGGAGGGCACTATGACTGGGGGCCTGGCACCCCCACCCCTCCTGTGGGGTGGATAGAGTAACCCGCCTCGCATATCAGAACACTGTGCCCACTGCTTATTTGTGGCTGCGGGGGTGTGAGACACACTATATTCCCCCACTTCAATGGCCGTGGGTGCTGGATATAGAAGCTGGCCGGGACCAGAGAGAAAAAGGGCCCTGGCCCCCAGTGAAAGTTGACTTCTGCATTCTTTACACTAAGGAGGTGCTATGACCAGCTCCCACCAGTAGGGGCCGCTAAAAGACAGTGGAGCCAGTGCAGTGAGCGGAGGAGGAGGGGGGTGGGGGGGGTCGGGAGGGGGGGTGGGGGCGAGGGGGTCAAACGATTTGACAAATTGTTTGTTTTGCAGAATTCGCTGATGGCTACGCCGCTTAAATCTTGGCCCCCATCACACCTTTACACTCGGCGGTGATCAGGGGCCTCCCCCTGGTTCCGTCTTTTTACACCAGGGCGGCCCAACCGGACGGCCCGCGGGCCACGTTCGTGCAGGCCGGCCTTTTGAGTATGCGATGAACCGCTCTTATTTGTGAACCGCCGAAGATAATTTGACGAAATACGAGGCGTAGCAACGCTCTCAGCAATGAAAACAACCCTTTTCTTCCACGCAGTAGTCGGGGGACCCTGCTTTACACAACGCGGATGATTTCGCTATTTGAATATCAAAGTGGACGATAGTGGTGGTGGGGTTTATTTCCCGTCCTATAAATGACTTAGCGCGGGGACAGGCGGACGGGGAGGGGGGTCTTTCGCGGCGTGGTCCGCCACCTCACTTAAGCAGACGGGAGGGCTCGCAGTATTTCATTCGGGGCCCCGTCTCTCAGCGGGGGACGCAGCCCGGCTTTTAGTGGCATTTTCTGGATGAGGTGAGAGAGATAAAGATCCACCGTGGAGTAATCACGGCTGACAGGGCGATGAAAAATGGCACAAGAAGACGCGCGCGCACGCACACACACACACACACGCGGTTTCACTGTAAATCATATCTATCTAACATTTTACCTTTTTTTTTTTTACGTTGTGCACAACCGGAATTCAAACCGGATGTTGCGTCAGTGAATACATGGGAAATTTGGACAACGGGCCACAGATTAAATCTGTAAATTTCCCCGTTGTGGGGAAAGGTTTATCTTATCTTATTAGACGTCCGACATTAGGTGCTTGTCTTTTAGTTCTTGGTTTGTACAGAAGGGGCAAATCATCAATCATTTTAATTCCACCCTCATTTTAGAAATCAGCCGATGAACTACATGCATCGGAGGGAATTTAACATTATCGGTGTTTTTTTTTTTTTTTTTAAGCAATAGAATATATCAGACTCCACTGGGAGCATTGCATCATGTTATTCACTGTTTCTTTATTGCATTCTGAGTCGACGTTACGACACCGTCGTTGTCACTGCAGCGTCCTGCCCTAAAGAAACAAAAACAAAAAAACCACTTCCACAGGACAACACGCATCACACTTCCTCATCTCTAGACCGCAAAAAAAAAAAAAAAAAAAAAATGAAAACAAAACCAGTGATAAATCAATCTTGTAAAAACGGTATATCGTCCGTTTTATTTTTTATTTTATTTTTTTATTTTTTGGGGGGGGGTGGGGGGCCTGCGTGTGTTCAGTCGCAACAGGAGAACGTGCACTTGTACAGGTTCTGTGTTCGACACTTATTTTAATCGTTTTTTTTTTTTTTTTCTTTTTCCTTTTTTCTTTCTGGTAACGCGACGCCTCCAGAGTTGCGATCAAAGGCGAGGAAATTACGGCGACGAAAGCCCCCCCTGACACCTGGCTTTTACAAAAAAAAAAAAAGAACAACGTCATTTAGCTGCAGCGATCTGTCATGCGGGGCGAGGGGGCGAGCGGCTGTAATTAAAGCGAGGGAGCCCGGGCCCGCGGAGAGGCCGTCGCGGGGCCTCTCATTGAACGTCCCTCAAGCTGTCAGCACGCGCTTTATACCCAAAACACTGCGGAACGCTCACCTACGCGTGTCTGGGTAGCCCGCTGGGGGGAAAACAGATAGGAGAGGGGGGAAAAGGAGGAGAAGAAACCTTCCGCCGAACCCCGTAGTGAAGAGGATGAATCGATCGCCGGTAGTGACGTAGTTGATAACGTCACATATTGAGACGCCGGAGAATGCTTCTACAAACTGTAACTATTCTTAGCAGGTATGCGTTCTGTAATGACATACCATGTGCCGGGGGCCTTCGTCCCCATTGTGCTTATAGGGAGAGTGTGTGTGTGTGTGTGTGTGTGCGTGTGTGTGTGTGTGTGTTTTAGCTTCGGCTATAGCTTTCGGCGCGGCTCAAATGGTTTATTTGTAGACGGGATGCGGGTTCGCTGGTCAACCATGTGTCAGATCTGGGAGATCAGAGTGGAAAGTCACCACCACGTGGACCGACATTCCCTCGTCCCCCGATTCCCTCCCCCCCGATTCCCTCCCCCTCTCTCGCTCTCCCTCTCTCTCTCTCTTTCTCTCCCTCCCTCCCTTCTTGGACTTTGGAGGGCTTTTGGAAGGCCTCGGCGGTCCGGCGAGAAAGCGTGACGTTTATTTTCCTTCCCCGCGCCGTGCTCCCCCTGATCGTCTCATCAAATGGGCATGAAAAAAAGCAGAGAGGGGGGAGACGCGGGGAGAGATAACGGGCGAGCCGATGTCAAGACGGAGAGAGCGTTAAAGGGTGGGGTGGGGGGGGGGGGGGGCGAGCGAGAGAACACTACCTAGAAAGAAAAGACATCTTGTCCGGACTAGTCTCAGCAGCAGCGACGAGTCTCACGTTGGGAGATTAGCAAACGATCTAAATGCATTAGGATGATGTCATGATGAGCCCCGGGCAGTGTCTGCTGCGTGCGTGTGTGTGCGTGCGTGCAAGAGGAATATCTCCATGCGAGTGCTACAGATACACACTTCAAGCTCAAAATCCAACGCTACGCCTGGTCTCATCGACCCTGATGGTTTTGCGTGCGTTCCTGGGCCCATTTTCCTTCCTCCTCTTTCTCACGCTCACCTCTACCCAGAGGAATGAGTGGCCGAAGCATGACGCCGTTTTTCGCGTCAAGAGCCGCGTCCTCACCTGAAGCCGACGGGGTGGCGTAACGTGCCTTCCCCGTCGTACTATCCGCTTTTTCTTTGCTCTCAATGATCTCAAATATCCCCCCCGGGCTGCTTTACAGGAATATATCCCACATTAAACAATGACTTCAGGAAAAAATGCAAACAAACACACATTCGCGTACTGGTATCAAAGTGAGGACCCCAATTTATTTTTTTGTCAATTTGGAAACTGGTCCTCACAATTATCATACAAATATACCCGCACACATGCACACACACACCCACAAACACACAGGCACGGGCATGCGCGCGTACACATACACACACACGCACAACACGCACGCACGCACGCACGCACACACATACACACACACACACACACACTCCGTCTCCTCTCTCTTATGAGATGGCCTAATATTCTCTGCTCCATTGCTGTCTTTAATCTCTCTCTCTCTCTCTCTCTCTCTCTCTCTCTCTCTCTCACTCGACCTCTTCTATCTCTTTTTCTCTACCCCCACACACACACACACACACACACACACACACACACACACACACACACACACACACACACACACACACACACACACACACACACACACACACACACACACACACACACAGTATATAGACACTTGGGGTTTCACGGCGACTGATTTTTACGAGTTGCCAAGTTTTTCACAATAGTAGTCATGCAGTCTTTTATGTACCTATGCAAGAAAGCTGCAGAGAGAGGAGTTGTAGGTAATCGCAGAACCCATGGGCGATCGGTCTGACCGCGATTTAACTGTTCACAAGCTGTTTTTATTTACTTCTTACGACTTGTGAAACAATCTGAACGTAGATGTCGTCTCTCAACTCCAACTCCATTCTTGCGTCTCAAGTTGCTTTTTTGACCTCAAACAATGACGGGGGCACGGAAGAGGTATTGGCCCGGATATTCCCTGGCTACACTGGAACCCCAGAGATAATTGGCAGTTGTATTTTGTATACTAAATTAATTGGAGAACATAGTGTTGAATTTAGATACAAAAACAGGAATTTAGATATAAATATACATACATATGTTCATTCATTATTTTACTAATACAATAATCATTGTAAATCTGGTGACATTGACAAAATATATGTTGTAAACGACTAGTCGACCGCCGTCAACAGCGCCAACTAGTGGTTATAGTAGTCGACTAGTCGACTAGTTGACGAGCTGATGAAACCCCTAATACACACACATTAGTTTCCACCTTTCATGTTCAGCGTACATCATTATTATGGATCCATTTTATATTTGAACACGTAAGGATTTTCTCCTGAAATATATTATATTTTATACAACCCCCCCCCTGCACACACACACACACACACACACACACACACACACACACACACACACACACACACACACACACACACACACACACACACACACACACACACACACACACACACACATACACACCCCACCCAATCTTCCCCCCTCACCCCTACCCCTCCCATTGGAGTGTTAGGTTTTATCGATCCTGGCGTCTTCCATGCTTCTGTCTGCGCTGATAAAGATCGAGGAGACTGTGTGTGCGTGTGTGCATGTGTGCGGTGTGTGTGTGTGTGTGTGTGTGTGTGTGTGTGTGTGTGTGTGTGTGTGTGTGTGTGTACTTGTGTGTGTATCTCACTCGGCACGGTGAAGCAAAAGTGAGACAA
>NC_137197.1:10610879-10630879 GCF_960531495.2 Zeus faber
TTTCATACACCTGCAGGTGTATGAAATAAAAAAATGTAACACAAAAGAATACAATGATCAAGTAACATCGATGTTATATCTGTAATATCTGAGGCTACGTATTATTTAATTTTCTGGTGATTCAAACTCCTAAGATATTGAAACTATATAGCTATAACTAACTATAGTTGTAGTTATAGTTCCAGTTATAGATATAGTTCAATAACTTTATGGCTATAACTGGGGCTATAACCATAACTTTAACTATAACTGTAATTATAACTATAATTTTAAACATAACTATAACTATAACTATAACTATAACTATAACTATAACTATAACTATAACTGTGAATGTAGCAGGGAATATAACTTTAACTGTAATTATATCTATAATAATAACTATAGCTAGAATTTTTGGACATTTTGACTTTCCACTGTGATCGTGATCACTTCTGAAAAGTACATTTGGAAGAAATCACATTAATATTCGTCCTTTATACATTCCGTCCTTACTTTTATCTTAAAAAAATATATATATCTCCCTCGATCCAATTTAAATATCTGACTCTGGGGCCCACCCTGAGAGCTGATGGCACGGAGCCACGCTTCATTTTGGGAGCTGGCCGCCCCGGGGCACAGCAAGACTCAGCGATCAAAACGAAGCGGACGGCAGCATTAGAACACACCGTGTCCTGTCAAAACACCTGATCCGACACCTGGCCCACAACTAATTAAATCCCCGCGGCTGGCATGGCACAATGTCAACACAGAAAACCCCCTTTTAGGAGCTTTTACATCAGTGCTCCGCCACACGCACGCACGCGCGCATGCACGCACGCACGCATGCACGCACGCATGCACACACACATACACACACAAACACACACACACACACACACACACACACAAACACACACACACACACACACACACACACACACACACACACAGACATTTCGTTCATTCACAACGCGAGACAATAATGATTTTATAAACTTTTCAAATAACAGGAGTCAGTTGCCTTAATCACCGTCATTGTGATAATCATCGAGGTGATTACTTCACAGTCGTGTTTCTCAGGAGCTGGGACTGCTTTAATAAGGGTGTGTAGTTTCTCGCTTGAAATAACTGTGGCGCGGCTTTCTTTCTTCTCCTGCAGCTACGTTCCTTGTCAATATTCTCTTTGATGTGAGCGGAGTAGGATAGACTAGACTAAAGCGGGGAATTGCAGGTGGAGTCCACAGCCAAATTATTCACAAATCATGTATTTATTTATCTATCTATTTATTTTTTTATTTATTTGATACATTTCATTTAATATTTGATATTTTGCTTTATATATATATTTTGTTATATATATATAACAAATATATAACATATATATATATATATAGATATATATACCGATCAGCGACAACAAAACCACAGGTGAAGTGAATAACATTGCTCGTCTCGTTCCAGTGGCACTTATCACTGGTGGGACAGATGAGGCAGCAAGTGAACAGTCAGTTCTTGAAGTTGATGTGTTGCAGGCAGCAAAAATGGGCAAGTGTAGGGATCTGAGCGACTTTGACAAGGATCAAATTGTGATGGCTAGACGACTGGGTCAGAGCATCTCCAAAACAGCATCTCTTGTGGGGTGTTCCAAGTATGCAGTGGTTAGTAGTATGCAGGGTCATGGACGCCCATGGGCTCATTGATGCACGTGGGGAGTGAAGTCCGGCCCGTCTGGTCCGATCCCACAGAAGAGCTGCTGTAGCACAAATTGCTGAAAAGTTAATGCTTTTATGGTAGAAAGGTGTCAGAACACACGGTGCATCACAGCTTGCTGCGTATGGGGCTGGGTAGCCGCAGACCGGTCAGAGTGTCCATGCTGACACCTGTCCACCGCCGAAAGCGCCTACAATGGACACACGAGCATCAGGACTGGACCATGGAGCAATGGAAGAAGGTGGCCTGGTTTGATGAATCATGTTTTCTTCGACATCATGTGGGTGGCCCTGTTCGTGTGTGTCGTTTACTTTGGGAAGAGATGGCACCAGGATGCACTTTGGGAAGAAGACAAGCTGGTGGAAGCAGTGTGATGCTCCGGGCAATGTTCTGCTGGGAAACCTTGGCTCCTGGCGTTCATGTAGATGTTACTTTCACAAGTAGCACCCACCTAAACGGACCAATTGAACAGACCAAGTGAACCTCTTCATGGCAAGGGTATTCCCTGAAGGCAGTGGCCTCTTTCAGCAGGATAATGCTGATAATGATAATACTTCTAACATTCT
Organism: Zeus faber; assembly: GCF_960531495.2. Lineage (NCBI taxonomy): Eukaryota > Metazoa > Chordata > Actinopteri > Zeiformes > Zeidae > Zeus > Zeus faber. The sequence continues at coordinate 10,613,138 of NC_137197.1, forward strand.
AACATTCTAACATGTTTTTACAAACTATATACAGTATATTTAATCTTATATATGGCGATGGTGATATTTCTGTTGTGAGATTTGTACTTTTTGTCAACTGTATTGATCTCAAATTTATTTATATCGCACTTACCCAACCAGCTTTGTACTAAAGTGCTGCACAACAATGTTGGATGAGATGCATACAGTGTTCAACAAATACACATAGAAATACAGATCAATTGTAGCACAATTTCAATTTAAAACAGAACGAAGCACCGAGGAATAAGTCAATCACAGTCAACTTATTCCAGCGTGGGTGTAAAATTAGGTTTTAAGCCCATTTTGGCTTCCTGCCAGCCTGCTCCATTGTTTTGGTACACCTTTTTTGGGCGAGTCGGATGTCGGGGGTAGAGATTAGTCTACCAAGGCGGCCTTGATGTGAGAAGGTTTTGGGAACCTATGGACTAAAGGATGAGGGGTTACATTTATCCCCCGTATTCCTACCAAAGTCATGCACGCGGGGCCATGTGTTTTTATAATACAGTGTCACCTGCTCCATCCAAAAACTCAGACCGCTCCGTACTTCACAGCACGTCTCCTTCCCTTCCTCTGTCGAAGCTCCCCACTTCCTAAAAGTAAGGGTTGGGGTAAAAATCAAAGCCAGCTCCTCCCGGTGTCTGAGGAGGAGTTTTGGCGATGCGGGTCATTTGACTCTGCCGGGCTTTGAAGAGGAGCGGCGTCAAAGGAAATCGCATTTCTAAAACCTGATAAACCCCCTCGCCCATATGCCTCGGTCTTCAACAAACGGTCACCCGGTTGCTCTATCTGGCCTTTCCTTCCCTGACGTGTAGCGTTACACAGCAGCCAGCGTGGTCTTATTAGTCATGGAGCAGCTCACATGTGGTGGATGCATTGGACCCCTCTGTGGAAACCTCCACCATGTGACGGTCACAAGTGGCTGCTTGGGTTTCTGACCTTCTGGTGCAGATGTTTCGGCAAGTGCTGCCTCGGCCGCAGGTGGACGATGTCTGTCTGGAGCAGTGTTTCCCCTGCTTTTTTTTTTTTTTTTACAGTGGAATAATCCCACGGTACACCGCTATCCTGTCAACCACTAAAAATGTTCCAAACACGTAGAACTGTGCTTGTTATTATGGCCGATTAATAGTTAGTGATGCAAGACTTCAAACTCTTTAAACTGACTGAGTCACTCTGGTAAATGAGTGGGTGAGCGAGGGAATCTTCAGTTCACAAACTGAAAACAATTACTGAGGAATTAATTTGAATTCCAATGCAAAATTTCTTAAAGATTAGCAGAATTTGAAAAAAAAAAAAAAAAAGAATCACAGCACACAAAACTAGTGTAATAAACGCTGGCCTAGAAGACTACATCAGCAAGTCAGCAACCGGTGTTAAAACTCATTAAACTCACTCTCATTATTAATATGGGAAAATTATAAAGAGCTCAATTTGCTCAGTTGGCAAGGACCTGCTGATATATTTGAGTTTCCCAGCAAGAACCATGAAATTACACAGTAATCACACATAAAATGAGAAGTCGGTTTGGTAAAGCCGATTCCAATTCGCGCTGTTGACTTAAAATAACTCCATGAAAAATTCTGACCATATCATAAATATACTACTACTACTACTACTACTACTATTATTATAATTATAATTATAATTATAATTATTATAATAATAATTATAATAATAATAATAATAATAATTATTATTATTATTATTATTATTATGGTTATTATTATTATTATTATTATTATTGTTATTGTTATTGTTATTATTATTATTATGGTTATTATTATTATTATTATTATTATTGTTATTGTTATTGTTATTATTATTATTATTATTATTATTATTATTATTATTATGTACATTTGTTCTGTAAAAAATGCTTGAGGATGATTTGATTTCGACACATGGGAAATGAATGCCCTCTCCAAAAATGATAAGCAGAAATTTGAATTAATTTGTGTTATAACTTATAACTCTAACCCTTTCATTTGTGTGTGTTTGCAGGTTAGACCTGGCCCAGTCCCTGGGACTCACCCAGCTTCAGGTGAAGACCTGGTACCAGAACCGCCGCATGAAGTGGAAAAAAATGGTGAGGGAGTGCGGGAAAACGGGGGAAAAGTGAAACTCGAGAAAGGAAGGATGTTGAAATGAAGGTGCATGTTAATCTGCGGCGGTGGATGGGGGCTCGCTAGGCGCTCCCAAATGCACAAACGTATGAGAGGTTATTGGAAGGAATTGAGAGGGAGAGGGAGAGGGAGAGCGAGAGAGAGAGAGAGAGAGAGAGAGAGTGAGTGCTCTGGGATTTGACGGATGATGACGGCAGCGAGAGCAAATGTTGGTGTAGTAAAAAGAAAAAAAAAGAGCTCAAATCGTTAACTTGTAAAGATAAACGAGCCTAAGAGGAGAAGGCCCGGGCGCTATACGTCTTCTCTTAATTACTATAATAACCGCCGTTGCCTTTGACCGCGGACGCCATTCATCAACTGAAAAGGTCCTTTGGGATTGAGATGGAGTGTGTGTGTGTGTGCGTGTGTCTGTGTGTGTGTGTGTGTGTTGGTGCGTGTGCTTGTGCGTGCGCGTCTGTGTGTGCGCGCGTCTCCAGGTGCTGAAGGGGGGCCACGAGGCGCCCACCAAGCCCAAGGGCCGACCCAAGAAGAACTCCATCCCCACCACGGAGGAGATCGAGGCGGAGGAGCGGCGGCTGAGGCTGGAGGAGGAGGCGAGGATGAGGAGGGCGGCCGAGGAAGCCGCCCTCCCCCTGCTGGCCCCCCGCGGCGGGGGAGGAGCGGGAGGGGGCGTCTCGGGGGGACCGGAGCGCCAGGCCCTCCTCGGCGCGGCCGAGAGCCAGACCACGGAAACGACCCGGATAGGGGGCGCCGGAGAGCCGGAGGCGCCGCCCATCCCCATGCAGGCGGAGGCTCCGTCGGCCAGCTAAACGAAACGACACTGACCGGCGCTCGACTAAGCCGAGCTCGACTAAGCCGAGCTCGACTAAGCTGAGCTAAGCTGACCCTCCTCTTTTAAAGACTGATGCTGACTGGAAAAGCAGGGATCACTGTAAAAACAAAAGAAAAACAAAAAAAAAAGACCAGTCTGGTTTTTAAGCGCCATCTCTTTTTTTGGGGGGGTTGGGGGGCGGGGTATCGACCGGAAAAAAAGTTTTTTCCCCCATCGGAGGCCATTCGAGATCAGCTTATCGTAATAAGCCCCCGACTCTTCGTATACCTGGAAATGTACATAAACCGTAGAGAGAGAGAGAGAGAGAGAGAGAGAGAGAAAAAAGAAAATGCATAGATAGGTACTGCTTGCACTGGGAGTCATTTTGGATGTAGGTTAGCCGAGCTACTTCATGAGAACAAAATCTGATACAACAAGTTTGAAAGCTATTCGTCCAAGGATCTGCCTCACACAAGGGCGTGTGCCTCTTCCAATATACATATAAATATATATATATACAGTATATATATATAAAGTCTGCCTTACTTCTTGTTGTATTTATGTATATAGTAGATCCGTTCTCTGCCAAACGTGATATTATTAAATGGCCACAGTGCCTTGTCGGTCTCAGAGGAAAGCTTTGAAAAAAAAAGTATCTATCAAAATCCGAGTATATTTTTACAGTATTTCTCATATTTTTTTAATTACCGAGTGCTTTTTTTTGTTCTAGATTCTATACTTCGTGTTAGCATCTGCGTTGCCTTGTACATTCTTTTTTTGTTTTTGTTTGTTTGTGTTTTTTTTCTGTTGTTGTTGTTTTTTAAGGGAATCTGCAAAGCCAATGCACTGTGTCATCCGCCTGCAAGCGGCGTTCGACGACAGAGGTTCTTTTTTTTTGGTTCCGTTCCCCCAATGATCAAATCACCGTACGGTCACAACTCTATGCACGGCATTTTAAATAGGGAAAAAAAAAAAATTCTTTCTTTTGGGTCAAATTTGAGTCGATTTCACGGCGATTAATTGCACCGATATCATGCGATTAATGACCATTAATATTTGAACTATGAATTATTTTAATCGTTTGACAGCCCTTATTTCTGTAAAAAAAAATTAAATAAAAGATATTCTATAACAGATACGAGACAGTCAAACTATTAAAATAATAATACTTATATATATATATATATATATATATATATATATGTATATATATATATATATATATATATATATATATATATATATATATATATATATGTGTGTGTATGAAATGATGTTGTGGAAATGGTGTTTGGAGGTGAGGAGCAGCTTGGGGACAGAATGACTCCATGTTCTTGAGCGAAGCCTCTCAATCTGTCAGAGTCTCAGAGGGAATAAATCTCTGCCCGCGCCAAAGATGGATGGAAACTGCTGAACGTTTAAAAGCTTTTTTAAACGATTTTCTAAGCCTGCGGGCTTTCCGTAACGACTAGGTCAGGCTTGTTTTCACATTAAAACCGTCCCGAGCTGTCCGTCAAAAAAAGCTTTTTTCGCCTCATAAAAGATTTGTATTTAAAAAAAAAAAAAACGTTTTCTTTTTCGAGTTCTGTGAAGCTATTTGTATGAGTTTGTTTGTTTCATACAATAAAGTGCAGTATTTTTCTGATGTAAATAATGCTTGTTTGGTAAGCTGCCTGGTGTTGTGTTTTATAGATTTTTATTTGATTTTTTTTTGTTTTTGTGTTCAATTGATTCACTATAAATGTGTGTGTGTGTGTGTGTGTGTGTGTGTGTGTGTGTGTGCGCGTGTTTGTCTCTTACGTATTTAAAACCCAGAATAAAATGACAATCATTTCCATTTTCAGTCGCCATGGTTACCACTATTTATTTCACAAAGTCTGTGTCTTTAGTTCTGAATTGGATATTCGTAAAATGCCAGAGGAGTAAATAAAGCAACATAACAGCTTGATAATCTTTGATAATCAATTTAATTATCTCGTCAGAGTTACAGTAGATACTACTTTGTTTTTATCGTGTATTTTATGAATTTTCAGTTGGATATTAGTAAAAGTTTGAAAATGTTCAGTATGTTACAGTACCATCAATGACCACTGTTTACCCCTTTGTATAATTCTCCAGAGGAATAAACAACATAATAGAATAACCTAAATTTGATCATCCCGTCTTGAAGAATTCATATTTTCATATTTGTAAATCTTTGAAAATGTACATGTTGAAGTACCATCAATGGATGTGGCATGCGGGATCCACGGGAGGCCTTTGTATGATTCTCCTGTGGATTAAACACAAAGCCCTTGGTTAATCACATTCGACGTCGATGAAATCCCCTTCAGCTCGCGCTGGGCTACGTTAAATCACCGCCAACACCAAAGGAAAGCAGGTTGGAGCCAGAGGTTGGAGGGGTTCAGGCTCCTGTACTGTCAGTACAACCAAGAAGCTCGAAAAGATGAATGAGCCGTTTAGAGAGCTTCCCTCATAAATCACGCAGAGCGGAACAAAGGATTCTGGGCCGTGCGTGTTGTGACATTTATCATCTTTATCTGCGCGGCAAACAAGCCGGCCCCCGGCGACACTCCCGTGACCCCCCTGACCCCCCCCCCTGAGCCGTTGAGTAACCGTCTTAAGTGTATTTTTAGTGGCTGATACCGGACACGGATGATTTGTTAAGTAAACAGTGCAGGACAGCAGCGAGTGGCCCCGCCGCCTTGTGTAAACATTCTGAGCATAACACAGAATAACTCTGCAGGGTGTATGTCAGGTGCTTAAATAAAATTAAAAAAAAATATATATATATACAGTATATACTGTATATGGAAAATAAAAAATGACATAATTAAAAATATTAAAAACTAGATATATACACATATATAATATCAAAAATCAAAAATAAATATAAAAAAACATACATAATAAAAAATACATATACACAGATATTATTCATATATTTAAATTATATATACTTACTGTACATACAATTTAAAAATATATACGCAATTATACTGTTAAACTATATTATTATATATATATAGGGCCCACTACATTGTTTTTTTTCACAATACAGCGTCACCATTCGTGCGTAGAAGAGTCATTCAATATTATGATTTGCACAATTTGCACCACTTTGCGTCATTCAAGTCACAATAATATCAACATAGGATTATGTTTCCGTGGAGTTTTATGACAAATTGCCACGCAAAACGTGTTGTCTACATTGGCCTTGTAGTTTCTTGGGAATTTGATGTGTTGATGAAGAAGGAGAGACCGCTGACGCTGACTTGAGTAAAATAATAGATTTATTACAAAAGAACAGCATCAGACCCGACTTTGCCTAGGAAGTCCAGGAGAGAACCAAGCCGGAAGGATTCTCTGTCGAGACCTCAGCCTAAACAGAAACCGCAAATGGACAAATAGCAATTTCACTTTCAGTGTCAGGACTCTTTCGCACTCCCCAAATGTGTCCAAAGTATTTGAAAAGCTCAGACTTAAGTAAATCCGCTCTCCTATTGACCTGCAGCCGCTATGATGTCAGATTATAGTCTATACGTCCTGATATTTCACAATGAGCTCTGGCAGGCGGTCTCGCCTCCTGCCTGAATGAAGGCTAGAAAAACAAACGCCATGCAGGTACAGTGGAGCCGCTATAATGACGGGGAGCGCGGGCAAAACAAATCACTGGAGGAGCAAATAAAAGCGTCCTTGTGCAAGCAGAGGTCGGTAAACCTGTTGATGCTGGAGGAGGAGCAGCTCGGCGCAGGCCTCCACAGGCCACCGCTGCGTCCCCCCCCAGGGTAATTGTTGTGCGGCGAGGTAAGGCAGCAGACTTCCAGAAACAGCCCTGACACACCGCACCGCCCGCCTAATTGGAGAGCCTGCAATTTATCCACAGTTCTGAGTTCACACCTGGGTCACAGGCGTGGCGTGGTGTCAACGGCAAGGCGTCCGGCATCCGGCATCCGAGCAATTAGTCACAATGTCCCTCAATTGTGAGAGTGGTTATCATTTTTTTTTATTTTTTTATTTTTTTATTATCAATTTATTTAATGTTATTGTATTTATTTATTTATTGAACGTATGTATTAATTCAATTATCCCTTATTAATTCAGCCTAACCCTTATTTTATTTGATTATTTATCAATCTAGTTATTTCATTTATTTATGTATTTATTCATTTATTTATCTATTTAATTGTTTTATTTATCTCTCTTGTCAATTGAATCAATTTATTCGTTTGTATATTTATCTGTACTTTTTAATGGGAAGTTGTTTCTCAGGTTCCAACCGAGCCGCCCAAGAAAGTTGCTCCGCACAACACAATACGAGAAGCTGTCAGGAAAACCATCCTCCTCATGATCCATCTGTGAAGTTGTGTGCCCAAGTGTGGCTAATGCCGTAATAACAGCCTCTGCTTCACTATCACACAAACTCATGATAACAATATCACCATAGGAATGTGCTTTAATTAGCGAGACCAGCGAGATTAGAGTGTTTGAAATACACTGTCAAGTTCGAGCCACTTATCTTGTCAATAAGTCAACAAGACTTAATTAAAGATTTAAAAAACTCTCACGAGGCCAAGTCATGGAATAATAATAATAATAATAATAATAATTATAATAATAATAATAATTATAATAATAATAATAACTTTTTTTGCATTTGTAAAGTACTTTACATTCATAGAAAGCGATCAAAGAAAAACAATAGACGGTAAAAGAAGCTAAATGTATTTGAGAAAAATAAATAAAACTGATTTTATTCAATTTTACTTTAGACCTTGAAGGATCACGATAATTCCTCAGCAAATGTTTTTCAATCCCCATTTCTCTTGAAATTTTGGTCTCAAATTATTGGTCTTGAACTTCTCCACGCAAGCATCACTTAGCACTCAACATGACATGTGGAACAGCGTAGAAGCATTGATATAATCATATCTAATCTGTTAATGCAATGATACTTAATTCTGCGCCCCAATAGCATTGAACAAAAACATCAAAGAGCATTCGTTCCAAGAAGCAAATGAAATTGAGTTTCCCTTGGCTTACTGTGTCGTCCTAAGAGCAATCGCAGTCTTTTCACAGAGGCCAACCCATGCACTTGTTAACCCAGTGAGCATGTTTAAATAACATCCAACGAAGCTCCCCGTGATCCACTTTGTGGCCCCTCACTCTAATGTATTTAGCGCTTTAATTACAGCGCTGTCGTCTTTTCGCTAATGCTCTGGTCAACATGTCTGGGAGCTGCCGACGCTGCATCCCACCTCCAGCCCTGCGACCCCATAAATCAACCAGTGTGGGTGTTGTGTGTGTGTTGTGTGTGTGTGTGTGTGTGTGTGTGTGTGTGTGTGTGTGTGTGTGTGTGCGTGGGTGGGTGTCGGAGTCTTTCCTCTGCTTCTGGGACATTAAGGATCTTGTTATGGAAGCCATGATGGGCTCAGGGGTCCATCCGCCACCTGAGGAGACCGACGGTAATAGACCTGTCAGTCCAGCTCCACCGGCGGGGCTTCCGTCTGCTGGGGCGAATCCAAGCGCTCGGATTACTACACCGCCACCCAAGACCGACCGTGAGGGCTGAAACTAAATGAGGATAAAGTGATATGTAAATATGTAGGAAAAGGAAATATGGACCTGAGAGGAATCAATGATTGAATGACTTACATCGGTGACAAAAATGCCTGGCGCGCTGAGGGTCACATGGGCGTTCCCCAGGGCATGTAACTGGGCCACCCCACAATACTGATCTACACTCATAATCTGTCACAGTGGTCTTTTGGAGTTTTCGGGGACCGTAGATAAGAGGCTTCTTTCCTCCCTGGAGGGAAATTCAGTTGTCAAGCAAACCTCGAACAATGCTGTAAGACCCTAATAATAACAAAAAGGAAGAAATGTTATAAATCATTTTAAAAATATAAAGAAATTGGCAATTGTCTATAAACAAGAAACAAACCCATAAAATACCTAAGCAACCTAAAGAAGCAACAACAATAAAACTTGGTATCCACACTTGAAATTCTGACAAGAGTAAGAAATTGTGCAAGTATGAATATGTCTTCATATCATCTGTACATATGCTGTATGTAACAGGGTGAGAAGCAGAGTGGTTATAACACTATAATACAAAAACTATTGCAAGATACAAGTGTTTTTAACATTCCCATGAGGGGGGATTGTGCAGTTTGCACGGGAATTGAACAATTCCACTTTACCTGCCGTATTGCAGTGCAGCCTTTAGTTGAGCTACGAAACATTAATTGCTGACTAAACAGGGCATTTAACTTGAGCCTGGCAACACCAGCTTTCACAAGATTTGCTTTTCTATCCAGAAAACTCCCAGAAGTGATCAAAAAACAGTTTGTGCGGCTATTATAAAGTGTTCGGGCTGTGGGCGGTGAACTCTGCCAGGCTCCTAAGCGTCGTTATAACTCATTTCCAGACGTAGCGGAGCCCATCACTCTCATCCATACGAAATCCGGAAAAGCCCACAAAGCTGCCGTTTTTCATTTTTTCTTTTGTAGCCGTGACCTGGTCTGGCCTTTGAGGGGAGCGCTCTGATTGGCTGCTACAGATATAGGGGATTTATTGGTGAAGGTTCTACCCCTCCTCTCCTCCCCACAGCGAAGTGAATCCAACGCTGGTGGCGTCGAAGTGGAGAGAGGGATTTCATGGTTAACTCAGTGTGACCTGGACGCTGAAGATACACAGACCCGGCATTATAGGCGGGCCCCGAGGGGCCAGGCCCGCCCATCCAGGAATTTGGCCCTCCTAAGTAAAATCAATCACCCCCCAAAATATGATTTGCTCCCACCTGGTGTCCCCCCCCCCCCCAACCACCGCGATCAGAGCAACTCCGCAGCGGAACGGATCAGATCAGAGCGATCAGAGAGATCTTTTCTTCAAACAAAGCAAATACAGACAGTGTGTTTTTATCCGAGCTGTATTTAATTTACTCCTACCCCTAACGCTTACTCCTAATTGAACAAAACAAAATAAGCCCTGTGCTTCCCCTCGCCATTTTTAACTGCCACCTCAGTCACTTCGTCTTGGCATCCGGGCCTGAAGATACACTGATGCCAGTGAACTTAGTGCGAGGCCGTGTTAACGCTATGTTTTATTTATTTTTATTTTCAGCCTTGCTCCTTATGTCATTCTTTTGCACATATTTTTCTGCTGTTGACACTTTTACATTAAAATTGCTCGGGTGTTAATAAAGTGTTATCTTATCTAAGATTATTATATGTAACAAATAATAGCAACTTGATGACAACAGCAATCTGTTTTAATGGTAAATCTTCACATCTTTTGTGATTTTAGTTTTATAGAATTGCTTTACTTAAATGAATTACTTAGACTAATTTACCTACTTCCGCTTTTTATTTTTTAAATACGACTCTTTGTTGGAAAGCAGTGAATAATGTACTCGCTTAAGTATATTCAGTTTCAGGGACTTTTTCTTTGTTGTCTTTGTTATAATGCAAATCTATACATGTTACATCATTTCTTAGGTTAATGCCCATTATATTTACTTTTAAAACTTCAAGTTCATTGAAGAGCAATTACTTACAGTATATACTTCTTCTTAAGTAAAAATGTCCAAATGGTACTTTGACTGTTAATAGTCAATTCATGTCAGGGTATTTGCATTTTTACTGAAGTAAAGGGTCTTGAGAAGAACCCTTTTTCCTTAACTTATTCCCTTTGTCTCCACCCTCCTAGGCCTCCCTCACTGGCCCTGCCAGCCTCTCACTTAGCTCGTCCCCCTTACTGGGAGAGAACAGCCCTTACTGTAATGCACTTAATTCAGCCACTGCGAAAACCCCTGGAAGGGTTATAATCCACAATTTTACACCCAGAGCGAGAGTTTATAAAGAAGGCTGCATTCAAAGCCAAGGAAACGTCCTAGCGGGAGAAGCAAGAGAAAATGAGAGAGAGAAAGAATGAGAGAGAGCGCGAGGGAGAGAGAGAGAGAGAGAGAGAGAGAGAGAGAGAGAGAGAGAGAGAGAGAGAGAGAAAAGTGTGATGCCATTGACTGTGTAATACAGGATCAGTGGAGTACAATTACGTCCATGTTGAAAGCTCTCTTCATGGTGCCTGTGCCCGGTCCTAATTAAATGTGTGTGTGTGTGTGTGTGTGTGTGTGTGTGTGTGTGTGTATTCCCTGTAGTGCAAAAAAAAGAAAAACAGACAGAAGCAGAGAAAAAGAACGCTTAACAGTCAAAAAAACAGGGAATACAATATATACAGAATGTACTATTTTCATCAAATAAATATAAACAAACAAAAACGCTTTAATATGGGCAAGTGGCAGTCAGGATTAAAGTATTGGCTGGGTATAAATACATATAAATGTCAATATAAATTTGGTTGGATATTTCTGTAGATTATGAATGAAATAATAATAATAATAATAATAATAATAATAATAATAATAATAAATATAGCTGCAGGCAACAATACACGGGGTCCTGTTTATTTGTTTTATTTACAGAATTCAGTTTTTGGTTTCTATGAAACGCATCAGAATTTACAAAAGTTACAAACATAGTTTGTCTGTTGTATGTGCACTCTCAGTGACGGTAGGTGACGTTGTTTCTTATGTTTGTCAATTACGACGTATTCACATAGGTTTACGTATTTACGGAGAATTACGATACTAGTCGAGCATACGTCATTGTAGTGGTGACTTTTTTCGTGAACTACATTTGAATTACATTTTCAATAAGTTTTGCTTCCATGAAATACGAAAAACGTTGTGGTATTTCTGTAAGTAATACCATATCATATCAGTAACATATCACAACTTCTATATTTCCGATGCTTCGCTGGATCTTGGACGCATCACTTACTTTCACATTCGAATGGACTTGACTCAATGTGGTCATGAGTTTTTGTGGACTACTGTTTTTCGTTTTCATTAATCCGGCAAAGTGATGGGGACCACGGAGATCAAATATCAATCGAACATATCCACAGACATCTACCAAGTATGAAAGTACATAAATATACACATAAACGCATATTTTGTAATGTCAAACCACTACAGATCAATGGAGTTTACATTGCACACTGGACTGAATCGGAATCTATACATTAATAGTAAATAATATGATGATGTCATAAAGTGTCTGTTACTGTAATTCTAATCTGGTTAATTTTGTTTTACGAATAGTGGCATCACGTCAAGCAGGACCACCTGAATACTTGGGGTCAAATTTGGTCTGTTTTTCACTAATTTGAGCTCCGTCTGTGGATTGATTTGGATGAAAGTTAAACCACGAGATCCTTGCGATATACGGGTTCAAACAAAACGTGAACCGTGTTTGCAGCTTCTGCCGTTCTTCTGTTTCAAATAATTTTAGAATTTAGAATAGACCCCTAATAATAATAATATTACATTTAGCTGCAGGCAGCAATACAGGGGTCCAGTTCAGTTCGTTTTACAGTTTTCCGGGCTCTCTGAAACGCAGCATGTTTTTCTGTCAGCTCACCCGGTCTGTCGTGTCCCGGTTGCTCGTCATGCGGCGCAACCACTACGCGGTCAGCACAGCGCAACCCTCTTTAAAACAACCGTCTTTGTTGGCCTGTAAATCAGAACTTGCCATTGTTATAACTCAGTGTGTTGTCTGTGGAAATAGAGCTGCCCTCTCAGTTACGGAGAGGTGACCGTTTGATGCCGCGTCGGACAATGAAGACGGAGCGACGGAATGACGCGGCGACGACTTTCTGTGATTATTTATCCTTTTCCGGGTCCTATTTTCCCGATGCGTTTTGGAGTTCATGCAGCGCATCATGGACTCCTGAAGTTTGTACCTTTCGACTTCCTCGTATCCTGCAAAGTACGGAGGAAGACAACCCTGCATCTTACACCGGGTTGGATGCGAACGGAATGACTTCTTTAACAAAAAAGAACCAATAAGATAAAATATCGAACGAAAAGCCCCGCCGACGTCAAGCAGATAAGACGATACACAGACACCTACACACGTGCAGTTTGTGACCAATACAGAGCGATGGAATCTACACTACACAGCTCGCACGATGGACGTTCGGAGCCACAACCTGGATGACGATGTCACAAGGTGTGCTACTCAACAAACTCATCTCGCTTCACCACCCGACCGGAAGATTTTATAACCTTGGCATATCTGCGATGCACGAATGTTCAGCCACTTCCGGACAAATTTCGCACGTTTTTCACAAATTCCTGCTCCGAAAGTGGATCGATGTGGAGGAAATTTGAACCACGGGGTGTCTGAGGCATCCGAGTTCTCCCGGGACCTCAACCGTGAACGTGGGCCCAGACACTTGTTGTGTTGTCGTCTTCCAGACACTTAACCCAGGAAAATGCCAGGGAAGCAATAATAATAAAAATCCGAACAATAACGGGCTGGACCCCTAATAATAATAATAATAATAATAATAATAATAATAATAATAATAAAAATAATAATAATAATAATAATAATAATAATAATAATAATAATAATAATAAAATTATAATAACAATAATAAATTGCCATGAATGAGTGTGTGTGTGTGTGTGTGTGTGTGTTGTTTCTCTTATTTTGAAGCGGAGATTCCAGGGGGGTCTGCATCCGTTTACACAGTGACTCCTTTTTTTCTATTTGACTTTTTGAGTGGGGAAGTGTTGGTGTTTGTACTGATGTGTGCAAAGAAAGCTCCTCTCTGAGAAGCTGCTTCCTGCCCTGTCACGACTGCGTCTGTGAATGAGTCCTTTCTGCTGTTTTTGACACAAATCCTCGGCTGCTCTAGGACACTTTCCTGTGCTGACAGGAGGGACGGGGGGCTAGACGCTGACTCCCTCTTTCCAACGGGGGGAGGATTCACCACCAGCTTTAGCGTGTTGCGTTGTTGTGCAGGTAATAAGCCTTCGCTGAGCGACGAAGTATTTCCACTGGAAACAGGGAGTGAAAGAGAGAGAGAGAGAGAAATGGGGTTGGAAATGGGTGATTGGCACGCTGTGAGAATACTGTATTTTCTCGCTGTGTTTAGCTGCTCCTCTGTCAACTGGTCTGACAGGGAAGCATGCCAGTGTGTGTGTGTGTGTGTGTGTGTGTGTGTCTGGGTGTGTTTTTGTGTGTGTGTGTGTGTGCGTGTGCGTGTGCGTGTGCGTGTGTGTGTGTGTGTGTGTGTGTGTGTGTGTGTGTGTGTGTGTGTGTGTGTAGGGGCTGATGTCAGGGAGCAGCCAGGGGTCAGCTGTCAGCCACAGAAGTGGAGCAACAAGGATGATTGACAGCTCCATAGTGACAGGATTTACTTGCTGTTGAAAACTATATGTTATCATATTATATATATATAATTATAAATCAATATATATATATATATATATATATATATTTACACATACACACACAGTATATACTGTATATATAGATACTGTATATATGTGTATACATAGATAGATAGATAGATAGATAGATAGATAGATAGATAGATAGATAGATAGATAGATAGATAGATAGATAGATAGATAGATAGATAGATAGATAGATAGATGGATAGATGGATAGATAGATAGATAGATAGATAGATAGATAGATAGATAGATAGATAGATAGATAGATAGATCTCCATCCACTGCCCTCTGTCCATGGAGTTTTGTTTAGTTTCCTGGAGTTACAGGCGATAACATCATTTCAGGAAGTTCGCGTCATTCGCACGATTTTTGGAATCCACAGTTTGCATTCTTCCCCCGAGGTAAGGACAGTGTTGGGGAAGCTAATTTTATCACGTGATTTATTACATATTACTTGTTACTGTCATTTGAAAGTAATAACTTACTTGACATTATTACTTTCTGTGTAAGGTAATATTTTACTTATTTCACTACTTTTAAGTTGCTCACTAAAATAACAATAATAAAACAAATGTTATTTTTTCCAGAGGGGAAGGCGAACTACTAAGACACGATCCATGTAGTCGCAGCGCGGTGGCAGACGGGCAAAAGTTGTGATAATCCATGAACCATCCGGCGAGTAACCTGTCCCTGACTGCTCTGACTCTTGTTCATCGCTCCCAGGTCGTCCTCCGTTGCTCATCGTGCGTCAAATGCGGACAAATCCCTTTACCGAGTGACTGGTCAGGAACCAAATCTCGAGAAAAAAAAGAGTCGAACCTTTCACCGCCATGTGCTCTTTGGATGGACGGCGAGGGAAAGACGTTCACTTTCTGAACGTGTGTACCTTTGACCCCGCGCAACTTGCACAGTGGAGTGAGCATTTAGAGTGTGCCTGGCTCTGTTCACACAACTTTTAACTTTAACGATACGAGAACACGTTCTTGTCAGTTAACGTTCATATGGAGCTGCTTCAGTTAATGTTTCAGGTCCATACGGATCCAACTTCAAATGATGTTCCGCTCCATTTGTAGTAGTGTTTGTATTTGTTTTAATACCATACCGCTCTAGCGTTCTATTGTACTGTAATGGTTTTGTTGTTTCTGTCTATGAAAAGATACAAAAGACATATCTAAATAATAGTGATAATAACTCTCTTACTCTATGGTAAGTAACCCCATCCCCACCGAGGTAATATCTCTGGGTCCTTCACATGACAGGACCTGGAGCAGGATTTGGTTGCGACTTGCCTCTGACTTGACAGCCGACATGGCACGGTGTTGTCATCAGATGTCTCAGCGGTGAAATCATCACGTCGCGCCGCTGGCATCGGCTTTAAAAACATCCAGAATTTACAAGCACAGCATAGGTAGGCAGCACATTGTAGGGAGCTGGACTTAAAATGAAAGATTTATGGACGAGGGAGTGACTTCAATGGTATTAAATAATTTATGCATTAACCCATTACGCATACGTTCACGATTTTACCCATTTAAAGTTCATTTCAGAATACAGGTTCTATTCATTTAAATGTGATATATATATATATATATATATATATATATATATATATATATATATATATATAATAAACACATGTGTCAGTTTGTCACACACACACACACACACACACACACACACACACACACACACACACACACACACACACACACACACACACACACACACAACACACACACACACACACATATATATATATATATGTATACACACATGTATATATATATATACACATAGACACACATAGGAAGTCTGAGAAATGTCAAACGTCAAAAATCTGATTAAATTTCAGTGTCATAGGAATATATATTGGTAACATTTTGACCACATGCTTATTATGATTAAAACTAGAGGTTGTGATTTGCATTCTATTCCTGCACACGCTGGCTGATGTAGGTACGGCATCAGTGCAGAAAAATAATCACTGGTGTAGTATTTGTGCCGAAAAAGTAGAGACTACACATCTCTTTTTGCCATTTGAACATTTGCCATGAATGTCTTTAACAAGATTTGGCTGTTTGCATTAAAAATGTTTCTTTTTTACGCTCCTCAACTATACCCCTGCTCACCACAATCACCCGCCTCATATACTTTTAGGAGACCCTGGTGCTGGTGCGATGAATGCCGTGGCACCGTCAGTGAAATGACTCTGGCCCTGGTCCTCTGATGTTTTAACATTTCCTGTGGAAGAAATAAATCAAAAACGTCCATGGTTCACTATCGCACAAGAGGGGGGAGAGAAAAAAAATGGACAGAACATATAGAAGTGCAATTTCGTTTTTTACAAGGTTTCATTTCACCTAGAAAGTTATTGCGGCTTTTTATTAAAGTGCAGCTGCTTTGGGTTAGACATTGGGAAATATTCTGAGGCTTACACGCCCACCTCTAAGGGGAAAGACAAAAAAGGTGTATATATATATATATATATATATATATATATATATCTTAACACATATCTTAATTTCTTTATTCATTTTGGCGTCATAATATCCAGATATCTATATTTTGCAAATAAAAATATATGAAAATATGTATGTATAGATTTTAGAACCTGTTCTGAAAAAAAAAATCTTTGAATAGGTAAAATCGTGACCGTGTGCATAACATTAAAACCACCTGTCTTATTTTGTGTACCTCCCTCTCGTGCCACCAAAACAGCTCTGACCCGTGGAGGCATGGACTCCACAAGACCTCTGAAGGTGTCCTGTGGTGTCTGGCACCAAGACGTGAGCAGCAAATCCTTTAAGTCCTGGAAGTTGTGAGGTGGGGACCCCATGGATCAGGCTTGTTGCTCCAGCACATCCCACACATGCTTGATCGGATCGGACCCTAACCCCACCCATCCGCGTGATGTAGAAGAAAACGTGGTTGATCAGATCAGGCCACCTTCTTTGCCACCTTCATGGCGCTCGCCCATTGTAGGCGGTAGCACTCTGGGCACTCTGACCGGTCTGTGGAGTCCATGGGTCAGAGCTGTTTTGGCGGCACAAGGGTGAGCTACGCAATATGAGTGGTTATTAGTGGTGGTTTTAATGTTGTGCCTTAGTTGTTTCTGCGTCAGGCTGTGACGATAGGATTCAACTACCAAAATTCCAAAACTACATACAGTGCATTCAAGAGACATTGAATGATAGAGACTGTATGTGAAAGCATCTCACTATGTGTCTGTATGTTCACGCCTTGCCCCGGGTACAAACAAAACCCTCCATTATTTTTCCTTGAAATGGAGTGGAGTGACTCAGTTCCTCTGTGAAGAGCTGTCATAACCGTCAGAAGCCCAGCAGCAGCAGCAGCCAGAGGTCCACCCCCGCCCCCCCCCTCCCTCTCCACCTGTTGTGGTGCCGGTTGCTATAAACATTTGAGTAATTTGAATTGACTCGGCAATACTGTAATGTTTCCTTCAAGATGTTATCTGCCTG
>NC_137197.1:10635879-10665879 GCF_960531495.2 Zeus faber
AAAAAAACCCACACAAACTGAATCATTGTAGATTTCCATCTCGGTTTCTCAATCATTTTCGGATCCTTGTTACAAATTCTTTATTTTATTGAGGCGATGAATCCATCATCTCCCCCCCCCCTCCCCCCCGCTCACATCTGGAAATAAAGTTTATTTTTTATTATCCCCCCGTTTTAGAAAGGATGTTCCGTATAAATAAACAATTGTTATCTTATCCATCACCCTCCGCAATTATTCTTTCTCTCGACTCCGCCTCCTTTTTTTCCTCTCTCTCTCTCTCTCCTTTTGTCCCTGTGTGAAAGGGAATTGTTGGCACATGTTAGTCGACTGCAGTCCGTCAGTCAGTCAGTCAGTCATAACTTAGCGCTGCGACAGTAATCCCGGCTAATCTGTTTGTGTGTGCGCACGTATGCACACACGTACATAAGTGTGTGTGTGTGTGTGTGTGGACTTGCCAGTGTTTAGCAGAGTGGAGGTATGTGTGCATGACAGCAACCTGTTGGATGAGCTGCCGTCACATGTTGCATGCCAGAAGACAGCCCATAATAATAATAATAACAATAATAATAATAATAATTATAAAAGCTTTATGTTCTGAGTGGGGCACTGTAGTGACAAGCGAAAGGGCAAGGCAGTCAACTGGGCTAAAAGTAAATAACATCCGAATAGGTGAAAGAATTGGGTGAGGAAATAAAATAAAGAAAATAAAAGACAAGGGATCCATTCATAGGCTGTCTAAAAAACAACCCAGTCAGCTATTGATATACATATGTGAATACATACATACATATGTGAATGATTTTATATATGATTTGTATAACTGTGTGTGTTACAGTTATTCCCCTTAAAATCAGAAAATAGCAATTTAAAATAATACCTACAAAAATAAAAATACCGAACACCTCAGAAAAATACCAACAAAAACCGGCAAAAAAGAATTTAATCATCGCATGGAATGAATGCAGGCCAACAAATCTAAATAGGCTGTACATGAAAAGGCCCGAACCGAAGCAAAATGTGAATGGAAACATGTGGGGGTGATTTTTTTTTTTTCCGCTTTAATGTCACTAAAATGTCCCATTATTGATCATTTCTAGAAGCTTGCACCTTGCACCTTCATGGCCTCATATGTTGCAGGCGGGTAAGGTAAAGACAAGATAAGAATATGTTCAATTCAGTCTGTTACAGCAGCGAAAAACAGTGCAATCAGGAAAGATATTATATACATTCAATTTTAAATGAGATCAAATACAACACTAACAACAACATTTTATGATATTAAATTATAATAATATTAATGATATAAAAAAAAAAGGTGGTATTTCAGTCTTCGACCTTCACCGTGTGGTTGCTGTCCTCCATCTCCCTCTCACGACCGACATCCGTACTAGTTGACGTCTTAACCCTTTTTTCGGGACTCCTCTGGGTCATTTCAGTATTGGCTATCGATTGGGAATATACTGTTCGTTATTTCATTCTTTGCAGAATGGGTCCTCGCACTAATTGCTAACACGGGGTCTGAGGACGTCAACCTTCAGTTTGCCAAGTTTCCGTTTCCCAAGCCTCCTCATGTGTGCGTAGTGAAACGCCGCGTTGAGACGCCGTGGTTTGGCAGCTGTAGCTCGCTGATAGAACGCCGATGCTTTCTCACCAGCGCTAATTACAGCTCGCGGGGGGTATTTTTAGCCGACACCTTGCGGAGACTAAAACGTGTGATTAAAGTTTGATTGTAAACTGCCTCTAGTAGTTTTTGTTGTTCGACACCGGCGGTTTTGGTTTCAACCCAAATAGGATTCCACAAAAAGGGGAACGTAACGACTCACGGCTGAATGTCCGCCTCTGAATTCCGGTTTGAGATAGCTGAGCCTGGCGTGGAAAAATATTCTCAGTATTTTCGTTTTCATTTTTTACCGATTACTGTTTCAGGTTCTCGGGAACCAAACCCAGCCACCCGCTTTTGCAGTTTTTGTTTCGTTTATCCAGGATTAAACGATGCCACTAGTGGGCGCTACACGGCGGACACACCCACTATCACTGATAATTGACGATGGATTATCTTGCATTTACTATGAAGCTGATATCAGGACACAGAGTTGTACCTGATGTACACTCATATACAGTATATCTCGCTCAGTAATTTGCCTTTTACTACCAGCCTTCCCCTCTGGCAAAACAGCATCCGTTTTTCTGCGCTTATTTCGGTGAGCAACTTAAAAGTAGTGTTATAAGTAACTTATTGTTTATTATTTTAAAGTCTAGTTTTGATAAAGCTCTTAACTGTTTATGTGTGTTGTTTAAATATTCTTATATTTTTGTTATCGTTATTATTCAAATAAAAGTTACTTATTGAGAAACAACTGTTAGTCTGTCGCCCACAGGACAGAGTTATTGCAGACGTTCTTGATGATTAAAGAATGAATAAAGAGTTGCATTGCAGGTTGAGAACTTGAACTCCACTTGCAGACTAACTCTGTCCTAGATGCAACGGCACAAATACTCTGTGATGTATGTCCAGCATGCTGACAACACAGGTTAAATAAATGTAAAAAAAATCTAATCAAGAGTCAAATCAAATCATAGATTTGGAGAATCGTGAAACCCTTAATATATATACATACATACATACAGTACATACATACATACATACATACATACATACATACATACATACAGTACATACATGCAGTACGAACATGCATGCATACATGCATACATGCATACATACATACATACATACATACAAACATACATACATACATACATATATACATACATACATACATATATACATACATATATACATACATATATACATGCATCCATACATACATACATACATACATACATACATACATACATACAGTACATACATGCAGTACGAACATGCATGCATACATGCATACATACATACATACATACATACATACATACATACATATATACATACATACATACATATATACATACATATATACATGCATCCATACATACCTACATACATACATAAATACATACATACATACATACATACATACATAAAGTACAAACATACAGTACAAACATACATACAGTACATTCATACATACATACATACATATATACATACATACATACATACATAAAGTACAAACATACAGTACAAACATACATACAGTACATTCATACATACATACATACATACATACATACATACATAAAGTACAAACATACAGTACAAACATACATACAGTACATTCATACATACATACATACATACATACATACATACATAAAGTACAAACATACAGTACAAACATACATACAGTACATTCATACATACATACATACATACATACATACATACATACATACATAAAGTACAAACATACAGTACAAACATACATACAGTACATTCATACATACATACATACATACATACATACATACATACATACATACATACATACATACATACATACATAAAGTACAAACATACAGTACAAACATACATACAGTACATTCATACATACATACATACGTACGTATACATACATACATATACATTCACACATCCAACCACAAGTCCTGTTGCTGCTGCTGTTGTTGTTGTTGTTGTTGTTGTTGTTGTTGTTCCTGGGTGGAGTCTGAAGGTTACTGAGTCCTGTGATCTCCATGAGCGTCAGCGTGCAGATGTACATGTTTGTGACGCTACCTTCAGTAGCTCCTTCATGTCGTGATGTCAAATGATTTATTTTCAATATTTGTATTTAAACTTGCTTCACGTTTTGATGTTTTGATGAACAAAACATTGTTTTAACCGACGTGGCAGTGGAAACTCTACCCGGCAGGAGGAAAAGACCCCCGTTGACGGAGGAGGCAAAGAAGGCGAAGAGGGAGAGTGATAGAAACAGAGCGGACCTGGAACGGGCATTAACTCAAGGAGAGAGCTCCAGGTCTTGAGAGCGTTCCGAACTGACTTTCAGTTGGCGTTCTTTCTACCGCATCAGTAAGTAACATAGCCTGCATACTTATAGATACTACCGGAGGTTTTACTCTGCCTAAGTTTGTGCTTTCTAGTACAAATTGGGATTCTTACAGTCGTTCCTCGTTTTGGAGTAGCCAGGCTGCTAGCGGCAGCGTTGTTTTCCAGCCATGTTTTCTTGCGGTGCGTTACTTCACGGGGCTAGGCTCCGATGAAGAGGTGAAGCGAGCCGGTTGTCTCATAA
This sequence comes from Zeus faber, assembly GCF_960531495.2. Lineage (NCBI taxonomy): Eukaryota > Metazoa > Chordata > Actinopteri > Zeiformes > Zeidae > Zeus > Zeus faber. The sequence continues at coordinate 10,640,085 of NC_137197.1, forward strand.
TACCACTTGGAAACGCTAGGGTGAAAAGTTGTCTATTGCAGCTTTAAAATTATTCTCGTTTCTCTATCATGTGAGTGACACAGAAAACAGCTGTATGACAACTCAGTGGAAGGAGGTGCATGTTTATGTTTATTGTTTGCGTCAGGAGCTGTCTGGGTGCACATGGCTTTACAAATATTTTGAATAGTTTATATTAAATATTAATATAAGCTATTAATATAGCTATTAATGCCTGATTCGAAATATATGTGTTTTGTCTGGGATTTGATCAAAATATCAGGATATAGCTAAATGTTGTTTTCACGACTACAGTACATTGGAGTAGATAAATGTTATTTCATCAACTTCATAGATGAGTTATAATAAATGCTTCAACCTGGATAATATTTGAAATTTAAAATATGAAATATTCAAAATATCTTTAATTGTATTTATAATGAACATTATTTGTAAATTTTACATTGCTCACAACATACTGTTTTTCAACATACTTATTGGTAAATATCTTTTGTTTTGCACTATGTATCCTATCGAGGGCTACCTTTCAGCCGCAGATTCTAATCTCTCTGGATCTGGATGTTGTCGTTGGAGTTTGTCAAAATGCCAAAGTTTTCCACTCACTCTTCAGCAAAACAAGTCCCAAACACAAACTTACAACTATAGAGAAGATCATTCAGTGGCACTTTTCTCCTGATATTAGCTCCATGCTAGCTATTAGCTAGCATGTAGTAGAGTCATTTCGACAAAATCCCTTCCTAGAGTATATATTTAAAGTATATAATAAAAAAAAAACACGGATTTTAACTTGCTATTGAACATATAGATCTAGGATAGTGAATTATTGATGAAAAGCCTCAGAGAAAGTCTCCGAGACAGTAGCAGCTCTGGTGCGGTGGTTGTTTTCACAGCTAAATCCCCCAATATAGCTTTTGGATGCCGAATAAGGGAGATACAGAAAAAAAAGTGGGGGGAGCAGACAAGGGGGGGAAAAAAAAGGGAAAAACAGCGACAGAGCTTTTCATCTGCGTCCAATTTGGTCGCGTTGGGCTCTCACACACTGGGCGAAAGGTTTCCACTCGCTCATCTGAAGAACCCAATCCTCCCCGAATTACAAGGAGATTAGGGCGGGATTACGCCGCCGCTGAGAATCTTAACTCCATCCATCGCAGGAGACAGTGGAGCCGCACCTGTCGCTCCGCGGTCGCCTGGAAATGGACGGTTCGGCCTCCATTTTCCGAAATACATACGATGTAAGTCATTGTGATTCATTCGGGAGGGGGGAGGGGGCGGGGGACACCCGACAAAACATTTAAAACCCGGCTTTTTAAATGCATAAATCTGACACCTTTTTTTATTTGTTCCATCCCCGAAAAAAGAGCGGTTTCATTCTCGAGGCGCTGCGTGAAATGTGCCTTGGATTTAATAACATTACTTCATGCGCTGGCAGTAGATTTCCTCCAGAGTTCACGTGTGTGTATGTAGCCTAAGAGGTGCTTTATTGGAGGTTCTTTATAGAGCGCTACGCGCATTAATTCACTTATAAATGCGCTTATCTTGAAAAAAAAAAAAAAAGCCCCAAAAAAAACGAGGCTATAAAATCAGCAATTTGCGGCTGGGGTGGGGGGGGGGGGACGTATCGTGAAAAGTTAATAAAACTGGGAGTTATTTACATGGGTAAGTGTGCAAATTACGGTTAATGGTGTGGAAGAGAGCTGGCTATTGAGCGCTCCTGGTAGTAATCCAGACGGCTCGCAGGTGCAGCCCCCGTCGAGGCGTCCATTCCAGTTTCAATAAAAAAAATAAATAAAAGGAAGAAAAGACCTTAAATGCTTAACTTTTGACTAATGACTCCTGGTACTAAACGCTCGGCCTTGCTCAATCGAGGGGAAACTTGCTCCGACAGAGAGAAGACGACAGGGGGATAACAGATAAAGATTAAGTGGCAGATTTATCTATAAGACTTTAAGCTGGTTTAAAAGATCCCAACTGACTGGGGTTTAATGATCACGCCCTGCTGCCTTTTCTTCCTCCTCGTCCCCGTCCATTACTCAGGGGCGGGACGGCCGCGCCTAGCGCTCTCCATTCCATCGATGTATCGACATGGACGTTGAGCTCTGCCAAGACGGATGGGACGAGCGCGTAATGATTTAGTGTAAATAGTTTGGATATGCAAGACCCGGGAGCGCTGCCTCCAGTGTAGCCCATGTCTGGGTTTCTTTCGCTTCCGAGGGAAGACGCCAAAGAGAGGGGATGCCGCTACTCTGCCAGCAAAAATAATAAATGTAAGGGTAAATAATGCACAGTCGTTATCGCAAAATGACACCCGACAGGGTTGCGTCAGGGTCTGGTATCACCCTGAAGGGGATATTTTGCGATAACGACAGACTGGCGGCACATTATCCTGCTTATTGCACAGCTACGTACAAAATAAAATAACACGTCGAGACGGAATTTAGGTTTTAAATGATTTTATAACTAGCGGTAAATAGTCCACAACAACATAGCAACTATTCACCCTACAAAATAAAAGCCCAAACTTCCAGCTACGCCTGGCTATTATTTGCTGTTATTAATGTGAAATTATACATATCTGCACTCATGTCTTCGATTCTTCCTTCGCAACACAAGATGTCGCCACTCGCTAGTGTGAATGTACGCATGTTTACCGCCTGAAATGAGGGATCCGGGTGGAGAGGGGAGGAAGTGGTTGCCTGTGACGATGGTCATTATTAACAGACCAGCAACCGCCATTGACCAGTCGGAATAGAGTGTTCCAATCCAGTGTAATAACTACAAGTAATGACTTAATAAGCACAGTCCTGCAACTGTTACAAGTCAAGCCCCAAAAATCGCAACCGTCACTGGACCGTCATGGAGCTGTCATTGGACGCAACAATGCTATTGATGCAATCGCATTTTTGGAGAGATATCTGACAGGAGACATATCTGACAATCAGGACGGATAACAGATCACTGAGAAAACAACCTGCGGTTGCTAGGGCACGGGCCACAACAAACAGAGGAGGGAAAAACAAGGGGCTGGGTGTAAATCAGCCAGGAGGGACAAGGCCCCGGCAGCGCAGCGCAGAGCCAGTTTCACAAGGAAGCCTACGCCAAGTATCCTCCACCGTGAAATACCAGCAACTAATCGTTTACCTTTCTCTCTCTCTCTCTCTCTCACACACACACATTCTCTCTCTCTCTCTCTCTCTCTTGCCCTCTTGCTGCTCTTGTGTCCAAAGATATTATGAGAGCGGGAGCATATACTATACAGAAAACATCTGAATAGATAGATAGATTTTATTTTTTTAATCTGAACTTAATGGTCTCCTATTTCTATGGCTGCCTTCTATGAAATCTGGAAAAAAAAAGAATGATATATATATTTATTTTATTTTAATTTTTTAAATAAATATATATATATATAATTTTACAAAATGGTATGGTCTCCATTTCTTTCCAATTAAATCTGTAAAAAATAATATATATCTTAATATTTATTTATTTATCCATCTATCTATCTATTTATTTATTTATTTATTTATTTATTTATTGTTTTACAGAATTGAATGGTCTCCGTCTCTTTCTACTCTACTCTAGCAAAATGTGTGTCGTAACGGTGTAATAACCGCTCCATGTCCCAGTTTGCACCGTTTCCCTGATTCTCTGGAACAGAGTCATTTAACCACTATAGCCGCTCGCCCTGAGCTGCTCCACACATCCCAGCAGCTGCAGTACACTGGATTTAGAACTTTATCAGATGGGTCCTGGGCTCAAAGCGTGTAATTTTGCCTGCACTTAAGCTGCTATGGCAGATGACAGATCCATTTAAAAGGAAATGTAGAACGTACTGCAGGTAGCTCTCTCTCTCTCTCTCTCTCCCTCTCTCTCTCTCTCGCTCTGAGGTGATACTCGCTCTCTGGTTTCGATGCAGTTCCGCACGACCGGACAGACTGGGCACATTCCAGTCCACATTTAAAAGTACACTATTGTTTATATATGCGCCCACACACACACGCATACATGCACGCAGGCACGCACGGACGCACGCACGCACGCACGCAAACACACACACACACACATACACACAAACACACACACACACACACACACACACACACACACACATCCCTGCAAAATGCTTGCTACTACATCATGTGGCAGCACATGCGTCTCCGCTTGACATGTAAAGTGGAGGAATGTGCAGAAGAGACGGAGGAGCCATCGGCAGGGCTTAGGAGCACGCTTTTCACCACCTCGAATGAACACACACACACATTCAGGGCTCCATACGCACTTACACACACTTTTGGAGACATTTGCAATGTAGTGCACAATCACTTCAAGTCTCCCGGAGTCAGCGGTGCAGTGTTAAGTTACTTACATACTCCTTTCAGGGCGCTGGATATAACAAGTAATGCTTCAAGCACATTTAAGGAGCAAATACTCATTTACTTCTACTTCAGTGGAAATGTCAATGTGGATCTTTCACTTTCTCTAAAGTCATTTTTGGGTCAGGTTATTTGTACGTTTACTTTAAGGTCAGAGTACTTCTTTCCCCGCTGACAAACACTTCATCTCTTTGATTAATCCGTCGACCCATTGATGCTTTTTCAGATCGGGGTACATCACATTTGCTTGATCAACATGATTTTATGTAATGACAATTTAATAGTGTTAAGAATGTCAAATCATCTCTGCATTATGTTTTTCTAACACAAAATAAGCGATCGAAATTTGCAAGATCAAATTTGCAAGGCTGCATTAATTCATCAGTTCCAGCCAGGAGAGCAGCTCTGTGCCGACCAGAACAAACTCAAATTTCACACTGTGACTGAGAACCATTACTAGGCCATAATAACAATAAGAACAAGCACAGTTGTACACGTTTGGGACGTTTCTAGCGGTTACCAGGATAGTGGTGTTGGCTCAACCAAATGACTTATTTCCCAGTTAAGAACTCAAGAAATGATAGATAGATCTTAGATATTCCATGTAATGATTGTCGTTGTATTTGTGTTTTTAAATGACGGCGGGGGGGGGGGGGGGGGTTCTCCTGCGGATTGTTGTTCTTTGGACCCCCCCCCCCCCTCCCAGCCTCCAGGCCTTGGGCTCCGGGCCCCCAGCCCCAGGCCTCCACCCGTGCTCTGTCCTCCCAGCTGCTGGCAGCGTCACTCGGCACCGGCAGCAGGCTACGGTGCTGCACAGCGCTCTAATGGCCTCGGCGTTACTTCATCGCACTTCTAAGTGTCGCTGTGTTTTAAGAGAGCTGCAAAATGAGCGCGCAGGAACTAATAAAGCTGTTGAGTTTAGAGAAAGCGTCCCCTGAGGTCTGCACTGACTCTACTCTCCTTATGAATAGTTTGGTTCTGGTGCTAAATGCCCAGGTGTGTCCTCCCAACGCCAAAGTCCCTCAGTGTCCAAATGTATCATTTATAATTATGGTATGCAGTAACGCTTTCGAGTGAAAAAAAAAACAACAAAAAAAAAAACCAACAAAGTATGTTCTTCATGAAAAGGAAAAAAAAAGAAAATCCATGATCTTGCTCTCTACAGATGTCCGTAAGGTATTGGTTAAGTAAAACATATATAATTATGGAAGGCCTCAATGCATCCAAACTAGAACTCTGGCAATTGTAGTCCGGTTTGTGGTTCATTCGCTGGTAAACCAAAAACTAAAATTAAGAGAAAGAGATATGAAAAAATACATGATAAAAAATAAAAAAAACAAATTAATACCTAAGTAATAATAAATAAATAACTCAGTCATTTCCGTACTTGCTCACTATGAATAATAACAAAAAATACATAAATAAATAGTAGGTCAATAAATATGTGAATGAATAAATAAATAAACACAAATAAATAACTAAATAAGTAAATTAATAAACACAAAAATAAATATATACACAAAACTACATAAATAAACTAATAAATTAATATGTAATTAAATAACTACATTTATAAACAAACAAACAAACAAACAAACAAATAAACAAAACAGAAGGAGCCAGTTCCGTCCTGCTTCTTGTTGATAACAGTCTATTAACTGAAGAGTATAAACACATGGGACGCTGCACTCCAGCTGTTCCCCATCTTCCTCCTCCACCTCCTCCATCCGTCCAGGTATGTCCCTCATTCCCTCCCTCACGGTGCCCCAGTCCCCACGGAGGACCAAGCGTGTCCGAAAAAGACGGCAGACGGTGCAAGCATCAATCAGGGCCTGTTGAGAGGACGGTCACTGGACGGACAACATGTTTCCGGACCTCAGATTTACCTCCTGGGTCGTCTCCGTGTCTTATACCAAAAGAAAACGAAAAACAATCACAAGACTTTGTCTTGTCTGTCTGCGTGTGGCTTGAGGTTTTGGTATGGCTGTCAACACACAAGCCCTTTTTCTTGAGCCGGGGAAAGAGCCCAAGGAGAGGAGTGATGGGAGATGTGCATTAAAAGAAATACTTTTAATCTAGATTCAATGTGTAAATGATGCTGTAGATTAGGTGAACAAAAAAGTGTAAATTGGGCTCAATTATAATGCAATGCGATAGTCTTATTTGGATGTACTGTACAAAGATCACGGCAGCGGCTGAAAAACACTTTGCTGTCAATATTTTTGATCGGTAAAGTCACTTAAGGCAATCTGTCATGGAGGGTAAATTGTTTTCCAAATCCCTTAAATAAAACAAATGAGCTCACGGCAGCAGATTGGCAGGGCTCGTCAGGACCGGGCATGCTTCCCCCTGTTTTTAATCCTGACCGACGGGTGAAATGGAGGTTATCTCCGTCTTCCGAGGGCTGCGTGATCGTTTCTTTCCTCGGCCGAATCTTATTTCCCCTCCCGCCCTGTCAATCTAATGTCATGTTTTCCTGATGAATTCACAACATCAGAGGCTTGTTTTTCAGACGAACAGCGTTACAATTCTGAAAGATAACTCCGAGGGGCCGAGACGAACGCGGTTTATTAATACGTGTTGCTAAGGAATACAGTAATGAAAAGAACAGCGAGGGGAAAACTCTCAGAAGAAGTTTAATTTAAATCACATACCGTATCACCTCCAAGCGCCGGCGCCGTGGGTAGCAGCTGGAAAGAAATCCCAAATTTAATTAATCTTGTTTGAACGTTCAGAAGGCTACGTAGTCTTTGTTTCAATGCACGGATGGAATTGCAGTGAACGGTGCGATCAGCCGTTCTGGGCAAGAATGAATCAAAGCAGCGACCTAAAGCTGAATAATATTTGTTTTGGTAGCAGGTACGGAAAAGATCAGATCGTCTCCAAATTGTGAGGGGATAACGCTTTGGCGAGGTTATTAAAGCCCGTCGCGGACAGATTGACGCCGGGGCATCGAAGCGTACAGTACAAACCCAAAGTAAAGGATGGAGGTACAGTAGCTTCACTCAGCAGGGACATTAATCAGCGAGCGCCTTTTCAATAACCACAAACCGTACTAACACGATGTGCTGCAGACCAAGAGATGGAGAAGCTCAAATCCTGGTGGGACGTCATTGGCGGAGCGAGAATTACCCTCTTAAATTCTTAAGATAAGGCAAGAGAAGATAAGATAGTAGGTAGATACCAGGTATATTTGTGGAGAGATATTTGTGATATGATAAGATGGGATAAGATAAAATAAGACACGGTAAATAAGGTATAGTCCGTTAAGAAGGCAAGACAAGTTTATTCGTAGCACATTTCAAAAGCAGGGGCAATTGAAGGTGCTTTACATAAGGAATAAAATATATCAAAGAAGAATAAAACCGTAGAAATCAAATGACAAAAACATAAAAGATGTAATACATCACAGAGATAACAGGTTATAGTGAAAATTAAATATACTGTATACTTGAACCTGGTGGGACTCAAACCTACCTCCACTTTTGTCTTTGGGACAACAGTTATTGTATGGGCGAAAGCACCACTTTGACATTGTCCAGTTAACTTACAGTGTAGAAGTATTTGCTCTTAAATGTACCTCTCCACATGGAGTTCATAACATTGCTTGATAAAAATATCTGTCAGTAGGTAATCATTTACACATCGGCCTCCTTTACGGAAAAGTTCCGTATGGAGTCTATTCCCACATTGACTCTTACAGATACAGTACGTAATGGGATAGGGTTAGTATGTTATGTCCTGTGTAGATGCGATCACCTGGACAATCTGTCGGCAACAGCCGCACAATCTGAATCGGTTTCGCATTAACGGAAAGACTTGGTTCCCTCCACTGACGGAGCCAGGACAAAGCCCCCGTCCCCGGATGCTATAACCTAACCTAACTTAAGCTAACCCAATGTTATTAAACCAGTGTGACCATTTTCAGCGAGTACCCGATGTCCCCGCACCACACCCCTAACTCTAAAAGACACAGCTTGGGTCTGAGTGGATAAGAAGAAAAATAAAATGTAAATTTAAGTCCTGTTCAGTAGAGACTGGACGTGTTACAGTTTCTCGTCTATGCAGCCGAGCTCCACGGTTTGGATCTGACTCGTCATTTATTTTACTTCCGGAACACAAGCAATTTTTGAAATATTTGCACAAAATAAATATTCGTAAAAACTCACTATTCGTGGTTTTCCGGTATTCAGATTTGGCTCCACCTCTACTTCACATGCTTGTCCCGACACTTCCATTCACAGTCGTACCGGCATTTTCCCGTCAATGATACTCGGTCGAGAGTAGGAAAATTTACAGACCAGCTTTAATGGAACATCGAGACCGGCTCCTTTTCCCACATTACGCCGCTACAGAACATTGCCAGTGGATTTACAGCTTTCATCCCATGTGGGAAAGGGGATTACATTCACACTTGTGTTGGCTCAGTGTTTAGCACTGTTGCCTCACAGCAAGAAGGTTCTGGGTTTGAATCCGACAGCGGCCCTTCTGTGTTGTGCCTGCATGTTTTCTCTGGGTGCTGCGGTTTCCAGCACCCCAGAAGACATGCACATTAGTCACTGCAGTCGATGCCCCTGAGCAAGGCATTAGTCTGGAGTTGTTCCCCGGGCGCTGCTACGTGGCAGCCCGCTGCTCCTAGAGACATGAGATACTAAGATGGGCAAAAGCAAAGAATGAATTTCCCCGGAATGTAGATAGATAGTATACAGTTCATCCGCTTTGGTATTTTGGTCTTTCCTAAATATTTACAGGCCACCTTAACACTGCGCAACCTTTTTTGATGACCTTGTTGAACTGCTGTCTATAATCGGTATTGACTTTGATTGTGTAGTTATTGTTGGTGATTTTAACATCCATGTTGACAAACCGCAGGACAAAAGGACCAAAAAACTGTGTTGTGTTCTTGATAACTATGGACTGACTCAGCATGCGACGGATCCCACACACAACAAGGGCCACACTCTCGACTTAATCATCTCCAAGGGTCTGAACATTTGATAATTCCTGTGTTTTCTTTGAGAGTGATATCTCCGTGCACACAAATGTTCAAACAGAGGCCATCACAAAATGCTAATGTCACTCAAAACACCTGCGGAATATTTCTTCCACACCCACCCTCTCTTGGGTCTCAGTCAATGAGCTTGTAGATCATTTCAATTCTAAAATTACAAATGTTATTGATGCCGTTGCACCCACTAAGGTGAAGGTGGTCTCTGGTAAGAAAAGATCTCCATGGAGAAGTGCCACGATGGTCCGAAAAGAAAAAAAGAGTGTCGAAAAGCTGATCACAGGTAATGAAAAACAAAATCATGTTATGTTATGTTATTTTGACATCTATAATGAGAGACTTCGCATTTATAATTGGAAATGGAGAAATGCAAGGCGCTCCTTCTTTTCTGACATCATCGCCAAAAACAATAACAATGCACATGCCTTGTTCGCCTCTGTCGACGGGCTCACAAACCCACCTGTGTCAGTGGCATCTGAACTTCTATCCAATGCAATGAATTGCTGCACTGAATTTTCCTCCTTTTTCACCGACAAAATCCAGAAAATCAAAAACAGCCATCATCAAGCCGCTCTTAAAAAAGAACAATCCAGACACCTCACTAATGAATAATTATAGGCCTATATCAAACCTCCCGTTTTTAAGTAAAATCATTGAAAAAGCTATTTTTCAACAGCTGGACATTTCTTGGCAACTACACAACTGTTTTGATGTCTTCCAGTCAGGATTTCAACCATGCCACAGCACTGAGACTGCTCCTGTTAAGGTCTTCAATGACATCCATCTAAACACAGACGGTGGCAGAATTTCAGTATTAGTATTACTGGATCTCAGGGCTGCATTTGACAGGGTTGACCACAACATATTATTAGACCAACTGGAAAACTGGGTGGGACTTTCTGGCACAGTACTAACCTGGCTTAAATCCTACTTAAATGACAGGGACTACTTTGTGTCTATAGGTAATCACACATCTGAGCAGACAAAAATGACATGCGGAGTTCCCCAAGGCTCCGTTCTGGGGCCTCTTCTGTTTAACATCTACATGCTCCCACTGGCTCAGATTATGGGAAGCAACAAAATATGTTACCATAATTACACAGACGACACACACATTTACAAAACCATATCACCAGGTCCAATACAATCACCGAGCAAGTGCATTGAACAAATCAACGATCGGATGTGCCAGAATTTTCTCCAATTAAACAAAAACCAAACTGAACTGATTGTTTTTGGAGCCAAGGAAGAACGATCGGTAATCGGTAATGTTAAAAAGCACAAACCAAACCAGGAATCTTGGTTTAGTCATGCACCCGGACCTAAATTTCAACAGCCACATTAAAACTGTTACAAAGTCAGCCTACTATCGCCTTAAGAACGTATCAGGGATTAAAGGAGTTATGTGTCAGCAGAATTTGGAAAAACTTGTCCATGCATTCATCTTTAGTAGACAAAACTACTGTAACGGTGTCTTAACAGGTCTCCCTAAAAGATGGCTCAGACAGCTGCAGTTGATTCAGAACGCTGCTGCTCGAGGCCTCACTGAGACCAAGAAAGTGGATTATATCACTCCGGTTCCAGGTCTTTACACTGGCTTCCTGTCGTACCAAAGTAATTTATTTCAAAATACTACCGCTGGTTTATAAATGACAGAATGGTTTTGGGCCAAAATACATTTCTGATCTTCTGCTACGTTATGTACCATCTGGACCTCTCAGGTCGTCTGGGACAGGTCTGCTTTCTGTCCCAGAGTCAGAACTAAACAGGGAGAAGCAGCGTTCAGTTTTTATGAATCACCTATCTTGAGCAAACTCCCGGAAAACTGCAGGTCTGCTGCAAGTCTCACCTCTTTTAAATCAAGGCTGAAGAATGTTTTTGTTTGCCGCTGCCTTTTACTAAACCAAATATATTCATTTCTTGCACTGCACTATTACTTTTACTTGATTTTATGCACGATATTTCTCAACTTTATAATGTATTCTTCCTTTTACATAGTGTTTCTTTCGCACAACGCCTTCTATGTATTCATTTTTTTTTACTTTATGCATTCTATGTCATTTGATAACGTGTTTCTTGGCACTTTGTCTCAATGCTTTTTATGTTTTATGTAAAGCACTTTGAATTGCCTTGTCGTTGAAATGGGCTATACAAATAAACTTGCCTTGCCTGGCCTTTGGGATGGCCTTTAATGGCACTTTTCCACTGCATGGAACCGGCTCAACTCAACTCAATTCTTCATTCTAGGTGTGTGGCTGGATAAGGTTTTATGGTTTCCTTTGCATCCTTTTTTTAAAGACCTCGAGGACGATAACTAGGGTATTTTTAACCATTCTAAAAAAAACCTTTCAAAAACGCTGCAGATTAATTTATTTTCATAGCTGAATGAGGAATTGGGTATATAACCCAGCCTACAAACTTAAACATGGCGGGAATCCAACCTAAATCCACTTTGGGTCAAACCTTCTATCCACGGTGGCCTTTGGGACTCTAACCTACCCTCATCTTTGGGATGGTTTCGGTTTATACTATAGTTGTCCAGGATATGCAAATCGGCCCAAACATCTCTCAACAAACCACTCCAACATTAGCGTTGGGCCTCGCTTAAATTCTGTTCCAGTTTAAGTTTGAAAACAAGCTGTCTGTGGTATCGGCCCTGGGGCCAAAGAGTTGGTGGAAAGGGAAGAGCAAGAAAAATTAGCCCATTCATAAGTGTTTAAGAACCAGCGGCCCTGTTCCTGCAGGGGCCCCCGGGGGCTGCTGAGAGACTTATGCCCATTGACTGATCAGGAGTGAGGGAATCTTTCAGCAAGCCTCCACCTGAGGGGTTTTTACTGAGAAAGAGAGGGTTGTGGGGGTGGGGTGTACAATCCTCCATTCATCTGCAGGATCTGCTGTTGCACTCATCCATCCATCCATCCGTCTCTCTGTAAATAAAAAAAATAGATAGATAAATAGATAAAGATAGAGTGCTGTCAACGTCCAGAGGAAAACTGAAAGACTGAGGAGACGAGGGCTCGGTGAGAGACGGGCTGCGGGGGCCAGCGGGAGGGCATCAAAATAAAAACAAACGTGGGGAATGCGAGGGGATCGTACGGGGAAGAATGCAAACGGAGAGGAGAAAAGGAACGATTGCGGAGAGAGCGTGGAGGAGAATCAAAGAAAGGAAAGAAAGAGGGAAATAGAGAGAGAGGAAAGTTAGCTGGCAGCCAATCCTCCGTCTGGCTGGCTGCCAGGGGCGATGATGTAATACTGGTTTAAGTGATTCTGCTGCGTGGTGAGAAAGAAAAAAAAAGCCTTGCTTGCTTTCTTTTTCTTGTCTTTTCTTTTTTTCCCGGGGGTGTTCTTGTGCAGCAGGTGAAACACTAAAACACAACAACCGATGGATGGATGGATGGATGGATGGACGGAGGGATAGATAGATAGATAGATAGATAGATAGATAGATAGATAGATAGATAGATAGATAGATAGATAGATAGATAGATAGATAGACAGATAGATAGATAGATAGACAGACAGATAGATAGATAGATAGACAGATAGATAGATAGATAGAAAGATAGATAGATAGATAGATAGATAGATAGATAGATAGATAGATAGATAGATAGATAGATAGATAGATAGATAGACAGACAGATAGATAGATAGATAGATAGATAGATAGATAGATAGATAGATAGATAGATAGATAGATAGATAGATAGATAGATAGATAGATAGATAGATAGATAGATAGATAGATAGATAGATAGATAGATAGATAGATAGATAGATAGATAGATAGATAGATAGATAGATAGATAGATAGATAGGTGGATGGATACTGTATGTAGAGCATTACCATAAAAAATAGTCAAGACCGATAAAGGAATAAACAAACACATAAACAAATAAATGATTACATTAATAAATGAAGAATAAATACATAAAACAAAAATATAGACATCAACAAAAAACAAACAAACAAATAGATAAACAAACGCACAAACAAACTCCGGTCCCGTATCAAAGCAGTAGTTGAAATAACAGTCATCAGTGTGGGAGAAGTGTTGTGCTGTGGAAATGACAGGGCAGTGTGTGACAGGCGTGCTGTGGAATTAATGTCCGTGGATCCAGTCTGTCATGAAGACGCTCCAACATGGCATCTGATCACATCATGGAATTTCACCCTTCAAGGTTCAGATGGAGGGTATTTGTTTTATTTCGTATTTATTTCATTCTTTTGAGTGGCCCATGAATCAGCGGAAGGTTTCAGGGATGAAGGAAAAGAGATGTATGGAGGCCAATCGCGGGGGCACCACCAGGGATTTTGGGTCCCATGGAAAGATACGGAGGCGGGGCCACGTCGCACGGGACGCACAGAGATCCTTTTGTTTTGTTCGATTGAGAAACAAATACATACTAAAATAAAAAAAGACTATTTTTATTTGTTTTGTTTGGAGTTGGATGTGAGTTGTGATGGAGAAAATATGTGCGCAGGGCTGCTGGAGCTTGCAGCTTGTGCGTTCTAATAATTAAAAGGAAAAGCACCCACCACAATGGCCTAAGGTTCTCATAATATTTTAGGGCAACTGTCAGTCAAAGGCTCTTAGAATCGTCCTGACTCCCCCCTTGTTCTGTATTGATAATGATAATAATAATAACAAAAAAAAGTTAGAAGTAATATTAAAAATCCCAAAGATACTACAAATAATAGAAATTCTAAAAATATAAAAAAATACAAAAGAAAACACCAAATTAAAAAATGAATAATACTAAAAATATTAAAAGATACTCAAATTAATAAATAATAATGACAATAATCATAAAAAATACGAAAAAAAATAAAAGAATACACAACAATAACAATTATTATTATCCTATTACACTTTATTACCACCATAAAAGGCCACCACGAATATTGTGTCTGTCTTTCGTACTCATCAACGCATGGCGGTCTGTTAGCAAACAGTGGAGGTTACCGCGGAAACCATCGAACATGATGACACATACGATGGAATGAAAAATGGCGTTTTATGTCGGGAGAGAGAGAGAGAGAGGGAGGGAGGGAGGGAGCGTTGCCAGGTAGAGTCTGTGCAGTATTTGGGGCCACCGATGTTAATGATTGAAGTGAGCACAGGGAGCAGGGGCCTGCCAGCGCACATCAAGCTAAACTCCCTCTAATATCCAAAATGACATTACGGCACAGAGCGAGAAAGAAACAAAAAAAAGCGCTGTTACTGGTCACAGGAGAGGACGTTCGCAGAGAATGGTTTCATTTATGAAGCGGGTTGTAAAAATGGTGGGGGCGGGGGCGGGGTTAGAAAGTCTGTGTCATCAAGAGGGGGCATTAAAGTGAGCCGTCTAAGCTGCATTAAAGAATGTTTATTTTTTCAATTATCCTGAGGTAATAGGTTTGGGGCAAATCACGACTGGACGGTAAAAATGCTCCACTTTTACGCCAGATTACTTCATGCATATCCAAGGAGGTTATAGCAAATAGAATAGGAAAAAACACATCCAAAGAAAAGAGAGAGAATACGGTAAGAAATAATTGTTCTAATGGTATATGGCTCAGGAGCAAAAAGGGAAACATTCTGCGTCTTATTCATTCTGACGGCAGGGCTTTACATCTTTATTAATTGGGGACTTCTAACAAGCACAAAGTCATAGAAATCCACTCCTTCTCCAACAACAATTTTCCATTCATTTTCTATTTGCCCTTACCCAAAGTGCTTCGCATCCATTTGGCTCCATGAGGAACAATGTTGTTTTTCTTGGTTTCCATGGTTTTCAAATGCTCACAGTGTCGGTACAGTGTCGCTCTAATTTGAAAGATTAATTTGGTAATTTGGTACAAGTCATCAAATATAATTCACAATACTTATAATACAAAAATATAATCCTAAAAAGAATAATTAAAAATATAATTACTATAACAGAAATATAAGATCATATAAATAACATACATAAATAATAATAAAATAAAACATATATAAATAACTATATAAAACATAATATAAAAACATATAAACAATAACAAAGCAATATAATTCATATTAATAAAACATCAATCTAAAAATATAATATTTAATATACATAAAAGAACAAGAACATTAAATATATATACGCAATAATATCAGTCATTAATAGAACATAATGTTAAAATATAATATAACATATCTATAAAATAAAAAGAAAATATATAAACAATAATAAAAAAATATAATTAACACAATTCCTCGTTATAGTTGACTAGTTAGCAGCGTGCTACTTCATGTTAACTTTGTGTGGATAGATGTATAATTGGATGTGTACGTGTAATGTTCCTGCTGCTGCAACGCCTCAGTATCCCTGCGGGGGGAGGAATAGTAATAGTAATACAATGACTCCTCCAAAAGTCATTGTATTATCATTTTAATATACCTGCAGTACATCAAGTATGGGATCGGGCGTACGAGCGCATGGAGTGACGGCGCGGAAGGACCGCCGCGGGAAAACCCCCATCCATCCTTCCTCTGCTTCCTCTCCCCCCTCACCCCGTCCCTGCCGAGAGAAACGAGGGATTTAGCGCCAAATTGAGACATTAGGGTTCGCCGTCATTTAGCAATTATCTGCGTCTGGACTGGGGGCGACCAAGTGGGATGGAGGGACTGGTCAAAGGAGATGAAAGGGACCCAGGCGGGATCGGGCCAAATCCCAAGGTCTCCCTCCCCCTGCTCGCTCTCTCTCTCTCTCTCTCTCTCTCTCTGAGTGCATTTCATAAGGAGCTACCTTCTCTCTCCACTGCGTCCCCCTCTCTTTCCCTTTCCTTTCTATTGCTTTCTGTCGGCCGCCACCTCTCCGAACACGGAGCCCAAACGGCCGTGATCTAACGGCTATAAAATGCCAAATAAAACTTATGGACGGAGCCATTGCCGGTGGGGGGAAAAAAAGAGAAGCAAAGCGATAGAGCACAATGGATCATTGTTATGGAATGGATGATGTCATGGCCGCTCTGCACTCTCTGCTAATCCTTTAGCCCTCACCCCTTCTCCTCGTTTTTTTTTTCCAAAAGAAATATATTAATTGGTTTCCTCGTATCTGCGATGTTATGAGGTCATGTTTTTCTTGTTGCATTCCTCTTTATTGGTCAAGTGGGTTTTTATTTTGCTTAAATTGCTGTGCATATTCGATTAAAATATAGGATTTGGTGTAAAATGGTTGTACTATCAATGGAATCCTTTCAGTATTATTTGGGGAATTTATGTATTGCATGAGCTTAATTTCATGCAAAATCATTTCCAACCTGTTTAGGCACAGAACTCCATCCTGCATTTCAAACATGAAACTGAAAGATGAATAATTAAATAATTGCATATCTCCAATGGTGTAATTGCTGCAGCAGGAAACCCTGACGGCCGTCCTGTCAGTGCTGATTTTGCAAGCTAAGTAATAATTTGATGTGTTGCCCAAATCCCAAGTATAAACTATGCGTACGTAGTAACTCATCCTGCAGTTGCAATTGGCAGGTAGTAATTAAGTGGAGCAACAGTAAATCTTTTTTTTTTTTTTTTTCCTGAACTTTGAATCTAGCGCAAGAGGTTAAAAGGTAAAGGGGGATTTTTATTTGTTCTTTGCTCAGTAGTGTAGAGCTACGATAAATGAATGCGTGCGGAAAAAGTAAAATAAATGTTCAATCAAATTGCAACTGGCTATAACCTTAATTATATGTATAGCGGTTTTTATAATTCCTTATAATTTGTCATAACTTCAACTAAAACTGGTGAACAAAAGAGCTCTGATCAAGGAAAAATAAATTTTAAAATATTTATATATGTATATATTTTCTTATAATTTTATAATTTCTTAAAATTATCTTTTTTTTCATAAAAAGGAATATCTATATAACTATTTCATAAAAAGGAATCTCCCTCTCTCTCTGTCTCTCTCTCTCTCTCTCTCTCTCTCTCTCTCTCAGCTTGCAGAGTTCTTTTTTCACCAGTTTTAGCGGAGAAATTAAACTAAAACGCGTGAACAACACCACCCTCCACGCGTCCACTGTAACCAAAGAGCTTTAACAATGTCCACGGCGTCACATTCTCCACAGCCTCGCTTTGCTGCCCCTCTGGGTGGCTTTCCACATCCCACTCCCCTCCATCCCACTCCTCCATCCCCAGCGGCCCGTCCCCGTCCCTGCTGGTCGGACCCCGCCGGCCTCCGCCGGTGGCACCGGCAGCCCGTCCCGTCCGCCCCTGCGCCGTCCCGTGGCTCCGTCACCCTGGCGTCGCAGGACATTCTTTCCCACAGGCAGCCGCATAGTTCCAGCGTCTCCTCATGTGAGGGGGCCTGGGACCCTGCAACAGGCGGGGGGCACTTCAAAGGCCGGCCGGCCCACAGCTGCAGCCTGTCGCTCCGGCAGCCAGCTCCAGTTTGTAATCATTATTAAAGGCTTGACCCCGGAGGCATCTCTGCCGCTGTTCGCACCCGCGGCCCTCCCCCTGATAAGGCGGCACGGGGCTCCTCTCAAGGCAACTCCAGTTACCCGTCCAGGCGGACGCACCGACAAGAGACGCGGCCGAGGCTTTGGCTTTGTCGGGGGGTCGCTGGTGCTGATGGCTGCCTCCAGGGCCGCTGGGGTTTTTTCACTGGTTGCCGGGCACCCGCACAGTCTTCAGCTCAAACAATGCTTGTGGTAATACGTGAGGCAAGGCTTCGGATTGGCAAAATGTCAGCTTAATGGAGAATGCTATAGATGCAATGCTATAGATAGAACCTAGATAGATAGAACCTAGTTAGATAGAACCTAGTTAGATGGAACCTACTCTCCTGAAACGCAAACAAATACAGTCAGATAGTTGAGCCGGGATTGATTTCATACACTGTGTATAAAGGGATCATGTACAGCCAGCTCATCATTATCACAAACGCCCATCCGGGTGATTCAAGACTCTGTTTGGGGTAATTCCTGCAAAAATGATCAGCTGGCTGCACATTATTACGCTTATTACAACGGCTCCTTACTTAAAAAAAAAAAAAAAAAAAAACGTTGATTTTAGAACTAGTACACCTAGTTTAACAGCTTCCACCAAGAAAAATTGCCCACAGCAACGTAGCTAACAACGTAACTAACTGTTCACTCTACAGAAACAAGGTGTCGTGCTCCATATGACCAACCTATTTACTGCTATTAATGTGAAACTGGACACATGTGCATTCAAGTCTTCCATTGTAGTTTCTATGCAGCAGTAGAATTGCCGCTGGCTAGTGTTAGCATTAGCAAACGCATGTAGGCAGCGTGAAACAAAGGACTTGATCCAAGTTGAAGCAGTTGCCTGTGACAATAGCAATTATGAACAGATCAGCGGCCATTATTCAGAAGAGACTGGTTGCCGCTATCGACCAATCAGAATGGAGTACTCAGCAACCAGGGTATAGACTACAGCCAACTGAAGGGGGGTGTTAATAAGCGGGTTGCCCTGTGAAGAGCAATGGATCCTTACGTTGCGCTTTACTCTGCCCCCGTCCACTTGACCTCTTCGCCGGACGAGCTCCACCCGGCTGGAGCGCGGGTGGCGCTTGTTAGCATTAGCATGTTAGCCCCGGCAGGATGAAAGAGTCACTTCATGGACGCAATTTGCCGACTATGTGGTAACGTTCGGAGGATAACCCTTGTCTTATAAGTAGGGCATAGTAAACAGGTGGTGTTATCTTCTATTATATTGTAAACAGCACTGAAAAGAAGCGACATAATTGGAGTCTTCCAGTTCCCCTATTACCTGTACTTACCTGCGCTGATAACAATCTTTAGCACCCGGGCAACAATGCTCTCATGCCGATGCAACTTGATGAGCCGTGGGGCCAGATGTTAATGTGTTAACAGCTCGGTCTGCCTTTCCTTTTCTTATTAATTCCTCATGGACTATATCTCGGTGGAACCGACTTGAGTCACTCCCCAACCCCCCAAAATAGCAAGAGCAACAGCAAGTGGGAGGGGTCATTTCCAGGTGTGTGTTTTGATAACCACCTATTAAAGATTCCATACCCCGTACGACATGAGTGATTTTCACCCACGAGACGATCCAACGCCTACAAATCAATCCATTCTCCGACAATCAAGTCATTGGTTTTTATGGAGGGTTGATATCCTCCCTACGGATCGCTGGCCCTCTCGGAATAGTAGTTTTATTGCACACTTGTTGATCTAGGGCGGTGATAAATCACGCAGGAGTGTCCGGGTGCAACTTTTGCGGGAAACAAAGTCTCATACAGGTCGATATCTTGGGTTAAGGTTGTGGAAATGTCCATATTTAGAACATTCAGAATCCGCCCGTTGCTGCGTTTCCGAGGCTGCCCCTGGGATTCATGTCATACCTTTTTTGGAAAATGGCGACGACGATATCGAATGTCTAGTTGTCCCTCATCGGGAGATTAAAGGCAGAAAATTGAACACTGTGAATGCTTGACAAGCCGAAGGAGATGTTTTCTGCTTCAGGGCGGCCGGCATAAATGAAGCTTTTAATCCTGACCATCACCTCTGACCCCTAACGCTTGGTAAATAATTATGTACTCTATGTTTTTTTTACATTTACTCTATGTTTTTTTTTTACTTTTTATTATGTGTTTGCTTATTATGTAATGGTAATTAATAATTGCCTTGAGTGTTTTTTGACGTTGCGTTATTACTGTTTTCACTACTGCACACCCAATCGCCCCTTTGGGCACGAATAAAGTTCAACTACAACTGCTAATGTTTACCTGGATTAAAAAAAAATAATAATGAAATTTTACCCCCTGAAGGAGTTTAATAAATCCAGATTTTACCGACTCATTTTTTTTTTTTTTGTCCTTGGACCTTGAATAAGCCCCAACGCTGGGGAATTACTGATTGCCATAGTCAGATCAAAGCAATGTAAAACAATACTGTGTGATGGAATTGTTTTATACATTCATACATATGTATGTCACATTGAAATGTCCCATTCAACCGTGATTACGCCTCAATAGGGATAATTGTATTCGCTATTACAACCTATCTGCTGACAGATATCGCTTGTGATGCCACCTGCATTGAAATTCCCACGATTGATGATTTATGTTCACGTTGCACCACAGCCTAAGCAAATAGACCTCACGAAAAAGCTGTTGAAGCAAAAAAAAAAAAAAAAAAAAAAAAAGCAACAGATAACCCAGATTCACTCAGGTGTTGTGAAAACATGACACGAGAAATACCCCACCGCATTCCGCCGTCGGACAATTCCTGTATGGCTTTTAAGTTAACGAGCCCCGAGGTGAAAAAACCGAAACAAAAAGCCGCCGTGCCAAAGATTTTAATGATCAAAACAGACACGATAATGGAGAATTTGGCATGGGCCGTTTTCTTGGTGGTGTTGGGGGGGGGGGGGGGGGCATTGCTATTGTGTGCGAGTGTCTGACGGTTCCGGACAGATGAAACCGCCGGTCCAGCTTAAGCTCTTTGTCAAACGTCCCCTGCCTTTTGTGTTGTGTTGATTTGTTTATTTTTGGTTTCTATACAATCTCCCCGCCCCCCGGCCCCCCACACCTCTCCTCCTTAACTCGGGGTGAGGGTGTGGGAAGGGACCAGACATAATATTGTGCGGTGCCGATGGATGAGTGGACGAGCAAGCACGCCACGGGACCCCCCAGGCGTGTTGTGTGTGTGTGTGTGTGTGTGTGTGTGTGTGTGTGTGTGTGTCTGGGGGGGGGGGGTTAGGATGGGGATGCCAGGAATGGCTCGGTGGTCCCAGCGGCACGAGCCTGCGACACTTAACAAGCGCCTCGCAGTTGTCCGCGGCCTTGACCCGGCCTCGTCTTAAGACGCGTATGGAGCGAGCCTCGGGGGCCGTGATCGATTACACTGCCGTCATGCTGTAAGAATACCTCCTATCAAGACGTTTTCTAGCGGGTCTTTCCATTACCCGGGCCCGGGGAACTTTTGGGAACCCCCCCCCCGAACACTCCTGTAGCATGTTCCGTGCGCCTCAACCCCTCGCACTAACTGTGGTCAAAGTTTTTCAGCGAAAACGTATTGAGGCCTGCGACCCAATTTTAAAAAGGTCTGCTTCAGCCAAACTCCAACGCTGGCTGGAGTGTGGTTTGGTTTTAATGGAACGGAAAACCAACCAAGCGTCCAATCGTTGCCACCAGGGCTAAATTGATAAATGCAATAAAGTTCTACGTGCTGGTTTCCATGGAGTGTTTCAGTTTTGCTCATAGACTGCAGTACTGTACCTTGACTTTTGACTTCTTAAGACACGGTTACCGCCTTTCTTTTCTCTCCTGCCATCTCTTGTCTTGTCTTGAGTGTCACCGGGTTTTTTTGACCGACCATCCAACCGCCCGGCTGGCAAGTAGATGCTTGCAGCTTGGGGGCTTCCTGTTACAAACCCATAACAGGCTTTGCTTGGTGAGTAACAAGGACACATTCCCTGGCCCCTTCCAGGTCCTTCGGGAGGCGGCGGATCATATACGGGAATCAGTAATGTGGCCCGGTGCACCGGGCGGTACGCTCGCAAATGGCTTTTTGCAAAAGAAAAAGAGACTCTTATTTGAATGAACGACTCTGGGTTTAGGAAAGAAGCGCGAGGTACAGCCCGGCAAAAGGCAAGACTGCAACAGGTCCGTATGGGAGCCGCAGCAAAAGGCGCTGAGGTGCGGTTCAAACAAACAGTTCCTTCACTACAAGGGACAGAATGTGCCAAACACTCAACACGTTGTGTAATGCTGATGCGGCCAAAATGGCATGTAGAGTAGACTAGGGATGACTAATACCACTGTTTTTATTTTAATGCATTTTAGAGGCAATAAAGCATCAAGCCGACTCAAGCCCAAACCTGACAGGGCCCGTAGTTTTATGAATATTTCCACATTAAAGGGGAAAGAGGAAGAGACATGCTATGCTAATGTTTTTTTTATTCCCTAACCCTTGTTAGGCTGCCAAAAACATCGCAAGTTCTCTGCCTTTCTTTTTTCCCCCAAACCGACGGCCGACAATAATGTATTCAAATAAAGAAAACGTTACTTCTGCCCTCACGAGTCAGGGTTTATGAGAATAGAATGCTCGGGGGTCATTATGAGATCATGTTTTTTGGGCAGCGCAGTGATCTCCAGAGTCCATTGTAAAATCATGTCTTCTAATTGATTAACGTCTATAAATACACACTGGCCAAAGTAGACAAAAATCCAACACATATACCAAGTACCTGTAGGAGACCTGTGGTGGACCTTTGCCAAGTTCAGACTTACGGAAACCGAGCTGCCTGGTTATCGTATTGTCTAGGGAATAGGGGAAAATCCGCATCGTGTGACCCTGAATTGTGCTTTGGAAAACACAGCTTTTAATCTTTCCCTAATTGGGGGGGACATTAATCAATTGTGCTCCATCAGCGGCGGGCTAAGAGGGCGTCTGTAAGCGTCTGCCCACCATCCAGCTCTCTGACCCGAGACCAGCTGGCTCTCCACCCACGCTCTGCTGTAAGAAATCACTTTTGACTCCATCCATCAAAGCAACATTAATATTCCGTCCTAACTCGCCCACCGCTTGGGCCGCGCTCGGGCTCTTAATTACCCCGGGCCCCGCCAGAGGAAGGTGACCGCAGAGAGCAGCGACTGTATCAGCTCTCCCCCTCTGTCAGTTACCATTCATTTATACTCCATCAGGGACCTGGAGGCTCTTTCAGGCTTCTCCACCGCCGCCGCCGCCGCCTGTGCTCTGGGTCCATGGGATGCAGGGCAAGGGGGGGTTGAGAGGGGGGCTTGGGTATCAAAAATCAGGGACAATGGCAACAACTGCACATCTAATTTAGCCCCTTGTTTATCACAAGTTTGTAATCGGATCCGCGCTACAATGCCGACGGGGGCGCACAATGGAGTAGCGATCAGGGAGCTATTGTTTTTCAAGCTAATTAGCCCTCTGACCGTAGCGCCCAATCCTCGGAGGTGCACAATCCTGGAGCTAAACGCGGCTAAAAGCGGCGAACGTCCCCGGTACCATTAAAAAGAGCCTTACAAGTCCATGGTATGCACGGACTTGTTCTACACTGGCTGGGTTATCTGGTCATTACGTTAGCGCACGCGCACACAAGCAGGCACGCAAACCCCCCCCCCCCACACACACACACACGGTACTTTGGGAGTCGTAGAGATCTCTGCGACAGTTGTTTTTGCCTTCTCTGAGCTTTAATCTGGCCCGTTCAATCTGTTACGCTGCCGATTTGAAACGGGGGAAGTCAAAGAGCGTCGGCAGGTCAAGTTGAGCACAAAGGGATAGGGTGGCAAAGCGTGAGGTGTCGTCAGCGGGAGGCGGCATGTGATTTTTCCAAAAATGATCGGCAGCCCAAGACCAATTGAGAAGCACAATTCATGTATTATTATTTTGAAATTGCTAAATGCAGCACATGCATTCGTTTTTTTTTTCTGCAGTTACCTCAACATTCTATAGTTACACCTTAAAATGTTCTGAAATTAATATTTAAAGTAATTAGTAAATAAATACATTAGAAATGAATAAATAAATAACAAAATTCAATCTGGAGTGAAATGCACGGTACCCACACAGCCACTCTAAATTCAAGAAACACCCACTATCTGACACCCAGCTGCACTGCCAATTTCTGCGGATCGCGTACATCACACCAGACTGTTGACTCAAACATTCAGCGCCGGGGGAGCGACGGACCCTTACGGCTGGAGAGAAAGCAAGACTTCCAACCCCCGTCTTGTGGAAACAACCTTTGACCTCTTAGCATTAGCCCCTGACCTGCAACAGGTGGAGGGAGTGTCTCCGCAGCCAATTGGACCAAGTGTCAGCGTTTCGCTAGCGTCCACCCTCAGCCCTTTGGACAAATATTATCGTTTTGTCGAGGGCTAGCCAGACGAACACGGTGTAGGCTACATGTGAGGTCCTCCAGCACATGTCGTTCCGGGTGTAAATGCTGTGTCTGGGACCGGGCGAGGGGTCCCCGCCGTGAGATGATGCACTGTCGAAAACAAACCAAACACCTGTCCCGCTACACCAGGTCCCCCTTTCCCTTCCCCCGCCCACCGAGGATATTGGGAACCCAAACCTGTATGGAAATAAAATGGAAAGGCTCCCGTGTCTTTCAGTGCCTGAGAATAGAGGATGTAAATAGGAGGTTGCGCATGGGACATGGGGGAAAAAAATATTTCATAAAAGTTGGAAAAGTTTGGTAGTGAAATGGCTAATTCAGAATGAGGACAAGTAAGATATGTGTCGTCATCACTGTTTGACCAGTCAATTTGTACAAATATTATATATATACATATATATATATATATATATCTATATATATATATAGATATATATATAATTCTACAGATGAGAAAAAACTCTAGCCCCAACCCTAAGCCTGTTAGCAATTATTAGATAACAGTTTTCTTTTGATCAGATATTGTTCTCTTGTGTTTTGGTGGGTAACTATGCACCCCACGTCCCTCTGGGATACGGTAGGATTTGCTTGGCCGGGGACCAAATCTTTGATCCCCACGCTACAGTGGGCCTTTGTTTGGGCCGTCCGAGCCTCGTGAGCCTCGTCCCAAAAGGTGTCGGTGGATCGCCGACCTCCCCCGCCGTCCGTCCGTCCGTCCGTCCGTCCGTCCGTCCGTCCTCATCACGGGAGGGACGGCATGCAAGTAGTCCCCGGGGACCCTTCCCTGACGTAGACCACGGCAAACGAGTTTTAATGGAGGGGTCAGGGAGAGTTCCCGACCAGCGGGGCCCGGGGCCAGGTGGCACTTCACAGTGTCCCCGTGCGCCGCTGCTATCCCCAGTATGCGACACTGTGGCGTCGGCAACTTTCGCCCCTGATCAGAGCGGGGAGGGGGGGGGGGGGGGGCAAGTCGGCGATGCCAAATGCTGCTGCGACAAGGGGTCCGCCGTGCCAACCCCCGGGTCAAAGCCATTCTAGTTTCCTGTGTGCCACGGGGTAAGCTTTGGGATTTCTCTAGGTGCAGGGGTAAACACACGGACGTGACGCTCTATTTATATTCCTGCTCTTTGATTAAAGACAATGGGCAGAGGTTAGCAGATAACGCCATGTTGTTTGGCGAAAGCGTTGGCGCACGTGAGGAACTTCTGACATCGGGGCTCTCCGTCGAAGGTCTGGGGTCACCTGTCTCCCATCAAAATGACCCCAAATGAGTGCCATCCAACCCCCGATAGCAGGAGAGAAACCGAAGCGGATGGGGAAGGGTTTTTTTTGTCTGATGTTGATAATATTGAATTCGTAATTCGTTGCGGCCTTGGAGGGGATTGACCTTTCATGCACTAAATAAGCTGTGACCTTTTTTTTCCAGTCAGGAGTTCAGGTTAAAAATGAAACTTAGCGTATCGAGTGTGTACTCCTATTTCCACAATGCTGACAGTGTAGAAGGGGGGGGGGGGAGAAAATGT